>NC_135993.1:3698901-3866401 GCF_053455715.1 Rhinoraja longicauda
ACGGAGTTTGTACGTTCTCCCCGTGACCTGCGTGGATTTTCTCCGAGATCTTCGATTGCCGTGTTTTGTGCGTGTGTGTTGCCGTGGCGGGGGCTCTCAGTGTGCGTGTGTTTGGCGTGTTTGCGTGTGTGTTGTCGTGGCCAGGCTCTCAGTGTACGTGTGTTTGGCATGTTTGCGTGTGTGTTGCCGTGGCCAGGCTCCCAGTGCTGCGTGTGTTTGGCATGTTTGCGTGTGTGTTGCCGTGGCCAGGCTCTCAGTGTGCGTGTGTTTGGCGTGTTTGCGTGTGTGTTGTCGTGGCCAGGCTCTCAGTGTACGTGTGTTTGGCATGTTTGCGTGTGTGTTGCCGTGGCCAGGCTCCCAGTGTGCGTGGTGTTTGGCATGTTTGCGTGTGTGTTGCCGTGGCCGGGCTCTCAGTGTGCGTGTGTTTGGCGTGTTTGCGTGTGTGTTGCCGTGGCCGGGCTCTCAGTGTGCGTGTGTTTGGCGTGTTTGCGTGTGTGTTGCCGTGGCCGGGCTCTCAGTGTGCGTGTGTTTGGCCGCAGATTGCTGGAACTCGGACGCTCACGGACGCCCCTCCTTCGGGGAGATCCTGGCTCAGCTGGTGGCCATCGAGCAGTCGGCCCTGTTCCAGATGCCACTGGAGTCCTTCCACTCACTGCAGGAGGACTGGAGGCTGGAGATCCAACAGATGTTTGACGAGCTGCGCACCAAGGAGAAGGTGGGTGGTGGAGGGAGGGTGGAGGGAGGGTGGGTGGGGGGAGGGTGGGTGGGGGGAGGGTGGTGGTGGGGGGAGGTGGTGGGGGGAGGAGGGTGGAGGGAGGGTGGTGGAAGGGAGGTGTGAGGGTGATGGGAGGTGGGAGGGAGGGTGGAGGGAGGTGGGAGCGTGGAGGGGGGAGGAGGGGGGGGGGAGGGGTGCTGGGACGGACAAGGATTCCGACAGAGGGTCCATCTCATTCATTCTCCAACTGAGAGAGAGAGAGGGAGAGAGCGGGTGGGTGTGAAACGCCAGCAAGCCACATCTGGAAAGCCAGTGGGGCGCGGTGGCGCAGCGGTAGAGTTGCCGCCTTACAGCGAATGCAGCGCCAGAGACCCGGGTTCGATCCTGACTACGGGCGCCGTCTGTACGGAGTTTGTACGTTCTCCCCGTGACCTGCGTGGGTTTTCTCCGAGATCTTCGGTTTCCTCCCACACTCCAAAGACGTGCAGGTTTGTAGGTTAATTAGCTGGGCAAATTGTCCCTAGTGTGTGTAGGATAGTGTTAGTGTGTGCGGGGATCGCTGGGCGGCGCGGACCCGATGGGCCGAAGGGCCTGTTTCTGCGCTGTATCTCTGAACTAAACTGAACCCAACGGGTTTCACCATTGGGAGAGCAACGAAGGCAGGCCGGGGGCTGAAATAATGTGGGAGATGGATACTGCATGAGTAGGAGAAAAACTGCAGACGCTGGTTAAAATGGAAGGTAGACACACACACAATGCTGGAGTAACTCAGCGGGTCAGGCAGCATCTCTGGAGAGAAGGAATGGGTGACGTTTCTGGGGACGGGTTCAAGGTCTGTCGGGCCACAGCCGGAGAGATGGCGCGCGCTGCCACACCGCCGCTCTGCCCCTCTAGCTGTCCTATCCACCCCCCCCCCACTCCCCCCTGCAGGAGCTGCGCAGCTGGGAGGAGGAGCTGAGCCGGGCTGCAGTGCAGCAGCGTAACCAGGAGGAGGAGCTGCGCCGGCGGGAGCAGGAGCTGGCCGAGCGGGAGATCGACATCGTGGAGCGGGAGCTGCACATCATCATGCGGCAGCTGTATCAGGAGAAGCCCCGCGTCAAGAAGCGCAAAGGCAACTTCAAGAGGAGCCGCTTGAAGCTTCGAGACGGCAACCGCATCAGCCTGCCCTCCGGTACCGACCCCCTCCCCCCCGCCCTCCTCTCTGTGTGACCCCCCTCTCCGTGTGACCCCCCCCATCCCCCTCCCTCTGTGTGACCCCCTCTCTGTGTGACCCCCTCTCCGTGTGACCCCCCTCCCCTCTCTCCGTGTGACCCCCCTCCTCTGTGTGAACCCCCTCCCCCCACCGTGTGACCCCCTGCCCCCCATTGTGTGACCCCCCCTCTCCGTGTGACCACCCCCCCCTCTCTGTGTGACCTCCCCGTTGTGTGACCCCCCTCCCCGTGTGACCCCCTCTCCGTGTGACCCCCCCACCATGTGACCCCCCCTCCCCCCCACTGTGTGACCCCACTCCCCCTCTCTCTGTGAACCCCTCTCCGTGCGACCACCCTCCCCCCACTGTGTGACCCGCATCCCCCCCCCTCTGTGTGACCCCCCTCTCCATGTGACCCCCCCTCCAGGTGCCCCACGTCCACCCCCCCCTCTCGCCACGTGTCCCCCCAGACCTCATGCACTTCCCCCCATTCCTGTCCGCCCCACCCCCAGGCCACTTGTCCCCACGGTCCCGTCTCCCACACACGTGTGCCCCCCCACCCAACCCCCCCACAAGCACCGTGCATCCCCCCTGTCCGTGCACCCCCACGGCCCCCCACCGGACACTCGTCCCCACCTCCTCCTGTCGGCGCAACCCCATATCCCCCCCCCCCCCCACATGCCCCCCCCCCATCACCCCCACACCCCCCCCGTGTGACGGCCGAGGCGTCTGTTTGTTCCCCAGGGTTTGAGCACAAGATCACGGTGCAGGCCTCCCCCACCGTGGACAAGAGGAAGGGGTGGGGACCGGACGGACTCAGCCCACCCTGCAGCCCCCTGGTCATCCCCCGACTCAGGGCCATTCGCCGTAAGTCTCCTCGCGGCCGGCACTGCGGGCGGCTCCGCGCGTCACTCCACGGTCGGCGATGGTTTGGTTCAGGGTTTAAACGTCCACAGGGGCCACGTACCTGGTGCGTAGTTATGTACGGGCTGCTGCCTCACAGCGCCAGAGACCCAGGATCGATCCCGACTACGGGCGCTGTCTGTACGGAGATTGCATGTTCCCCCCAGTGAGCTGCGTGGGTTTTCTCCGGGTGCTCCGGTTTCCTCCCACACTCCAAAGACGTGCAGGTTTGTAGGTTCGTTGGCTTCTGTATATTGTCCTTAGTGTGTAGGATAATGCTGGTCACAGCCAGAGAGTAATACAGTGTGGAAACAGGCCCTTCGGCCCAACCAGCCCACACCGGCCAACATGTCCCATCTATATGAATCCCACCTGCCTGTGTTTGGTCCATATCCCTCTAAACCTGTCCTATCATGCACCTGTCTAAATGATTCTTAGTGTACAGGCAATTGATGGTCAGCATGCACTCGATGGGCCAAAGGGCCTGCTTCCACGCTGTATCTCTAAATTCTGTAAAGTAAACTAAGATAAGGCCTAGGAATCTCCATCTCCATTCCCAGTTCTAACTCGCTGCTTGGTCTTCGGTTTGTGTTTGGAGGTCCGTAAGGCTTGGGGAAGGGCCGCCCCTGGAAACGCCTGGCCAAGTGGTGCAGAGAGCAACCTTCCCTGAATCGGGATTCCCAGCGGGGATTCTGTTCCGGGTGAGGACCAGGCCTGGGCGTCCGGGATCTCCAGGTTGCCAAACTTCCCCCTCCCATTCCCACACTTACCTTTCTGTCCTGGGCCTCCTCCATTGTCAGAGTGAGGCCCAACTAGGGTTGCCAACTTCGTCAGTCCCAAATACGGGACAAGGTGATGTCACCGCCCCGCGCCCCACGTGACCTCACCTATTAGGCCCGGGGGGGCGCTGTAGGCCCTGGCGCTAAAGGCCCCGACACTGTAGGCCCCAACGCTGTAGGCCCCGACACTGTAGGCCCCAACGCTGTAGGTCCCGACAGTTTACGTCCCAACACTCAAGGTTTCCGACATTTTACGAACAGTTTAGGTCCGGAGGCCCGGGCGCCGCCTAACGGAGGTTGCGTGGCAACCCGCCTCCTAGCCCGGGCGGCCGCCATTGGTGGAGCGGGAGCACGTAGCCGCTGGCTGGGTGAGGTCACGTGGGGTGGTGACGTCACCCTTTGTCCCGTATTTGGGAGTGAGGAAGTTGGCAACCCTTCTAATATGGGACAAGGGCGGTCCCGTACAGGACAAACCAAGTTAGCCCAAAAGACGGGATGTTCTGGCTAATACGGGACAGTTGGCAACCCTAGGCCCAACATAAATTGGAGGAACAGCATCTCATGTTTTCTTTGGGCAGCTTGCACCCCAGTGGTATGAAGATTGATTTCTCTAACTTCAAGTAATCCTGCATCCCCTCTCTCTCCCCGTCCCTAGTCGGAATACACTGGAATTTAGAAGGATGAGAGGGGATCTTATCGAAACGTATAAGATTATTAAGGGGTTGGACAAGTTAGAGGCAGGAAACATGTTCCCAATGTTGGGGGAGTCCAGAACTAGGGGCCACAGTTTAAGAATAAGGGGTAGGCCATTTAGAACGGAGATGAGGAAAAACTTTTTCAGTCAGAGAGTTGTGAATCTGTGGAATTCTCTGCCTCAGAAGGCAGTGGAGGCCAATTCTCTGAATACATTCAAGAGAGAACTAGATAGAGCTCTTAAGGATAGCGGAGTCAGGGGGTATGGGGAGAAGGCAGGAACGGGGTACTGATTGAGAATGATCAGCCATGATCACATTGAATGGCGGTGCTGGCTCGAAGGGCCGAATGGCCTCCTCCTGCACCTATTGTCTATTGTCTATAGTCGTTGCACTAGTTTCACTGTCGTCCTGTTGAGTTTCATTGCCTGCATTGCTCGTTATCGCCCAGCCCACACCCAACAATGGACCATTGTGGGCTCCACCTTTCCTTGGTCATCAATGCATTTCAGCACGCAATGCTGGAGTAACTCAGCGGGTCAGGCAGCATCTCGGGAGAGAAGGAATGGGCGACGTTTCGGATCGAGACCCTTCTTCAGTCTGCTGCCTGACCTGCTGAGTTACTCCAGCATTGTGTGAATAAATACCTTTGATTTGTACCAGCATCTGCAGTTATTTTCTTACAATACATTTTAGCACATCTTTCATTCGTTTGTTCTACATACCACTGTCTGTATCTCACGTTTCCCTTTCCTCTGACTCTCAGTCTGGAGAAGGGCCTGGACTCGAAGGGCCACCTATTCCTTTTCCCCAGAGATGCTGCCTGACCCGCTGGGTTGCCCCAACGAGATCTGGGTGTCCTAGTGCATCAGTCAATGAAAGGAAGCATGCAGGTACAGCAGGCAGTGAAGAAAGCCAATGGAATGTTGGCCTTCGTAACAAGAGGAGTTGAGTATAGGAGCAAAGAGGTCCTTCTACAGTTGTACCGGGCCCTGGTGAGACCGCACCTGGAGTACTGTGTGCAGTTTTGGTCTCCAAATTTGAGGAAGGATATTCTTGCTATGGAGGGCGTGCAGCGTAGGTTCACTAGGTTAATTCCCGGAATGGCGGGACTGTCGTATGTTGAAAGGCTGGAGCGATTGGGCTTGTATACACTGGAATTTAGAAGGATGAGGGGGGATCTTATTGAAACATATAAGATAATTAGGGGATTGGACACATTAGAGGCAGATAACATGTTCCCAATGTTGGGGGAGTCCAGAACAAGGGGCCACAGTTTGAGAATAAGGGGTAGGCCATTTAGAACGGAGATGAGGAAGAACTTTTTCAGTCAGAGGGTGGTGAAGGTGTGGAATTCTCTGCCTCAGAAGGCAGTGGAGGCCAGTTCGTTGGATGCTTTCAAGAGAGAGCTGGATAGAGCTCTTGAGGATAGCGGAGTGAGGGGGTATGGGGAGAAGGCAGGAACGGGGTACTGATTGAGTGATCAGCCATGATCGCATTGAATGGCGGTGCTGGCTCGAAGGGCTGAATGGCCTACTCCTGCACCTATTGTCTATTGTCTATTGTCTATTGTTTATTGTGTCTCATCCATGGATTATGGTGGGTCCCAGTGTGGAATCAATCCTCCAGGTGTGTCAGCGGTGCAGCAAGTCTGCCCCCTTGTGGTGGCTGCACACCGCGACCTGAATTCCAAACCGGCGGAACCTTCAACTGGACTTTCAGTGCGCCCAGGCCAACTCAAATAACTTTACAGCCATAAAACGCTGTCAACATGGACCAGTACAGCACAGGAACAGGCCCTTCGGCCCACAATAGACAATAGACAATAGGTGCAGGAGTAGGCCATTCCGCCCTTCGAGCCAGCACCGACCGCCATTCAATGTGATCATGGCTGATCATTCTCAATCAGTACCCCGTTCCTGCCTTCTCCCCATACCCCCTGACTCCGCTATCCTTAAGAGCTCCATCTAGCTCTCTCTTGAATGCATTCAGAGAATTGGCCTCCACTGCCTTCTGAGGCAGAGAATTCCACAGATTCACAACTGAAAAAGTTTTTCCTCATCTCAGTTCTAAATGGCCTACCCCTTATTCTTAAACTGTGGCCCCTTGTTCTGGACTCCCCCCAACATTAGGAACATGTTTCCTGCCTTTAACGTGTCCAACCCCTTAATAATCTTATACGTCTCGATAAGATCTCCTCTCATCCTTCTAAATTCCAGTGTATACAAGCCCAATGTCTCTGCCGAACATGATAGCAAAATAAACTAATTTGATCTGCCTGCGATTGATCCAGCTTATTCCCCTCTAATATCACAGCACCAGGAATAGTTTCTTCCCCTCTGTTATCAGACTTCTCAATGGTCCTTCCATAACTTTGGACTTTAAACTTTAGAGATGCAAAGTGGAAATAGGCCCATCGTCCCACTGAGTCCGGACCGGATAGCTATTACCCTGTCCACTAGCACTGGGAACAATGTACAATTTACAGAAGGCCAATTAACCTACAAACCTCCACGTCTTTGGAGTGTGGGAGGAGACTGGAGCATCCGGAGAAAACCCACGTGGTCACAAAGAGTACGTACAAAATTCCGTACAGACAGCACCCGTAGTCCGGATCGGATTCTCGTCTCTGGCGCTGTAAGGCAGCGATTCTACCGCTGCCGCCACGATAAGTTAGACTAGTGTCTACTTTACTTCCACCCCGTTGTGGACATTTGACTTTGTCTCTGGAACTGATGCGCTACAATGCTGAGAACTATATTCTGCACTCTGAGTTTAGTTTGGAGAATACAGCGCCGAAAGTCCGGCCCACCAAGTCCACACCGGCCAGCGATCCCCGCACATTAACACTATCCTACACACACTTTTTTCCCCCAAATACTTTATTCCAAAACAAAAACAAACATACGGATTAATAACGCGATCAAATCAAATCAAAATGGGTGGCACGGTGGCGCAGCGGTAGAGTTGCTGCCTTACAGCGAATGCAGCGCCTGAGACTCAGGTTCGATCCTGACTACGGGCGCCGTCTGTACGGAGTTTGTACGTTCTCCCCGTGACCTGCGTGGGTTTTGTCCAAGATGTTCGGTTTCCTCCCACACTCCAAAGACGTGCAGGTATGTAGGTTAATTGACTGGGTAAATGTAAAAATTGTCCCTAGTGGGTGTAGGATAGTGTTAGTGTGCGGGGATCGCTGGGCGGCACGGACCCGGTGGGCCGAAGGGCCTGTTTCCGTGCTGTATCTCTAAATCTAAATTGGCAATTTACAAACAAAACAGTTATCAAATTAATATTTTGCCAACTTTATCAATAATACATTCGACTTCCCCTGGCGACCGGCCTTAGGGACAATTTACACTTTTATCAAGCCAATTATCAGCCAATTTACCTGATCTAATTGGATCGCACTGAAACCAAAGCGTTTCACTGTACCTCGGTGCACGTGACACTAATCGATCTAAACCTGCCGAGCACTTCAACTCCCCCTCCCACTCCCAGTCTGACCTTTCTGTCATGGGCCTCCTCCAGTGCCATAGTGAGGCCCACCGCAAATTGGAGGAACAGCACCTCATATTTCGCCTGGGCAGCTTGCAGCCCAGTGGTATGAACATCGACTTCTCCAACTTTAGATAGTTCCTCTGTCCCTCTCTTCCCCTCCTCCTTCCCAGATCTCCCTCTATCTTCCTGTCTCCACCTATATCCTTCCTTTGTCCCGCCCCCCCTGACATCAGTCTGAAGAAGGGTCTCGACCCGAAACGTCACCCATTCCTTCTCTCCTGAGATGCTGCCTGACCTGCTGAGTTACTCCGGCATTTTGTGAATAAATACCTTCGATTTGTACCAGCATCTGCAGTTATTGTCTTATAAACCTACAGTGGGCTGCATTTTGTGCTCCAGGGTCCAGAGAGGTCTTGAATCCCCCATCTCTTGACTGTGGGTGTGGGAGTGACACACGGAGCCAGGCTGCCCTGCATGGCGTGGGGACTCGGTGGGTTCAGTGACTGTGTTGTCTGTCCTTGCCACTGGAGAGGATTGAAGGACGTTCTTTTAGAAAGGAGATGAGGAGAAATGTCTTTAGTCTGTGGAATCCATTGCCACAGAAGGCCGTGGAGGCCAAGTCGGATATTTTTTACGGCAGAGATAGATTCTTGATTATAGACAATAGACAATAGGTGCAGGAGGAGGCCATTCGGCCCTTCGAGCCAGCACCGCCATTCAATGTGATCATGGCTGATCATTCTCAATCAGTACCCCGTTCCTGCCTTCTCCCCATACCCCCTGACTCCGCTATCCTTAAGAGCTCTATCTAGCTCTCTCTTGAATGCATTCAGAGAATTGGCCTCCACTGCCTTCTGAGGCAGAGAATTCCACAGATTCACAACTCTCTGACTGAAAAGAGTTTTTCCTCATCTCAGTTCTAAATGGCCGACCCCTCATTCTTAGTGCGGGTGTCAGGGCTTATGGGGGAGGAGGCAGGAGAATGGGGTTAGGAGGGAGAGATAGATCAGCCATGATTGAGTGGCAGAGATTTGATGGGCCGAGTGGCCTAATTCTGTTCCTATTCCTTGTGACCAGTGACTCCAGGTGAAGGCAGCCAGACCTGGGGCCGGAATGTCGTGTACCAGCGCGAGGAGTTCGAGGGCCACAGGAAGAAGGGGCGAACCTGGGGCCCCAGCTCGACACAGCCCAAGGAGCGGCTGGGCGGAGAGGACAGGTGAGTGAGTACCTGCACCTTCTCAGGCAACTGAACAGCCCTATCACGCTCGACACAAGATGCTGGAGTAACTCAGCGGGACAGGCAGCATCTCTGGAGAGAAGGAATGGGTGACGTTTCGGGTCGAGACCCTTCTTCGGACCCGAAACGTCACCCATTCCTTCTCTCCAGAGACTCGTCCTTGATTATGCCGAAGAGGGGTCTCGACCCGAACCCTTTTCCTTCTCCCCGGAGATGCTGCCCGTCCCGCTGAGTTACTCCAGCTTTTTGTGTCTACCTTTGGTTTAAACCAGCATCTGCAGTTCCTTCCTACACACAGGCCTGTTTCTGTGTTGTGGCTCTAAACCAAACTGATATCAGTAAGAAAGACGTGTGTAAGCAAGTTAGCCAGACCTGGGTATACCCCTGGCCTGATCTGAGACAGTTCCAATGTGCCATCTTGGAGCATAAAACACTGCAGCACAGGCACTTTGGCCCACAATGATCACAAGTACACAGGTTATAGGAGTAGAATTAGGCCATTCGGCCCATCGAGTCCACTCCGCCATTCAATCATGGTTGATCTCTGCCTCCAAATCCCATTTTTCCTGCCTTCTCCCCATAACCCTTGACACCCGTTCTCATCAAGAATTTGTCTATCCCTGCCTTAAAAATATCCACTGACTTGGCCTCCACAGCCCTCTGTGGCAATGAGTTCCACAGATTCACCACCCTCTGGCTAAAGAAGTTCCTCCTCACCTCCTTTCTAAGGGCGGCACGGTAGCGCAGCGGTAGAGTTGCTGCTTTACAGCGAATGCAGCGCCGGAGACTCAGGTTCGATCCTGACTACGGGTGCTGCACTGTAAGGAGTTTGTACGTTCTCCCCGTGACCTGCGTGGGTTTACTCCGAGATCTTCGGTTTCCTCCCACACTCCAAAGACGTACAGGTATGTAGGTTAATTGGCTGGGTAAATGTAAAAATTGTCCCTAGTGGGTGTAGGATAGTGTTAATGTACGGGGATCGCTGGGCGGCACGGACTTGGAGGGCCGAAAAGGCCTGTTTCCGACTGTATGTATATGATATGATAAAAGAGCGCCCATTCCCATTCTGAGGCTGTGCCCTCTGATCCTAGACTCTCCCACCAGTGGAAACATCCTCTCCACATCCACTCTATCTGTGACTTTCATTATTCTGTACGTTTCAATGAGGTCCCCCCCCCCCCCCCCTCAACCTTCTCAACTCCAGCGAGTACAGGCCCAGTGCCGACAAAGCTCATCATATGTTAACCCACTCATTCCCGGGATCGTTCTTGCGAACGATGTCCACTGGACCAGATGCCAAGGTAAAGCAACTTACTGTGTCATCCATATCACTCCACTCCCTGCAGATCCATGCGCCTATTAAACGTTTCTTAAATGCCACTGTTATAGCTTCCTCCACCACCACCATCGTTGGCAGTCCGCTCCAGGCACCCACCACCCTCTGTGTAAAAAAGAAACTTTGCCCCACTCACTGTAAAGATATTTGATTTTTCCATGTGTAAGAAGCAACTTCAGACGCTGGTTTAAACCACAGATTGACACAAAATGCTGGAGTAACTCAGCGGGACAGGCAGCATCTCTGGAGAGAAGGAATGGGTGGCGTTTCGGGGCGAAGACTGTCTGAAGAAGGGTCTCGCCCCGAAACGTCACCCATTCCTTCTCTCCAGAGATGCTGCCTGTCCCGCTGAGTTACTCCAGCATTTTGTTTCTATCTTTGATTGTTCCATTCTGGGACTAGCTCAGGTGGGGGGCATGTTGGTCGGAACGGTCTAGTCGGAACGGTCTAGTCGGGCCGAAGGGCCTGTTTCTGTGCTGCACGACACTGATATATGGGGTGAATATATGGATGTACTCGCTGGAATTTAGAAGACTGAGGGGGGATCTTATTGAAACATATAAAATTCTTAAGGGGCTGGAAAGGCTAGATGCGGGAAGATTGTTCCCAATGTTGGGGAAGTCCAGAACCAGGGGTCACAGCTTAAGGATAAGGAGGAAGTCTTTTAGGACCGAGATGAGAAAACATTTCTTCACACAGAGAGTGGTGAGTCTGTGGAATTCTCTGCCACAGAAGGTAGTTGAGGCCAGTTCATTGGCTATATTTAAGAGGGAGTTAGATGTGGCCCTTGTGGCTAAAGGGATCAGGGGGTATGGGGAGAAGGCAGGTACAGGATACTGAGTTGGATGATCAGCCATGATCATATTGAATGGCGGTGCAGGCTCAAAGTGCCGAATGGCCTACTCCTGCACCTATTTTCTATGTTTCTATGTGAAGCTGCCCCTGCTCTATCCTGTCTGGGCGTGAGGGAGGGGGGGGGTGGGAGAAGAGTGAAGGGTTATAACGGTGGCCGCGGTACCTGGCGAGGCATTGTTGACTCACTGCTGCTACACCACGCTGTGTGTTCCTGCTCTGTGACGCCCACAGGTTGAAGTGCCTGGGAGACGGCAGCCGGTTCTGGTCGTCCAGCGCGCCCAGCCTGGGGAAGAGCCCACGGCACCTGCCCATCACCACGGGCTTTGCCAGCCTCACCCAGATGGGTAAGTCACAGGAGAAAATAACTGCAGACGCTGGTTTAAACCGAGGGCTGGTGTAACTCAGAGGGTCGGTCAGCATCTCGGGAGAGAAGGAACGGGTGACGTTTCGGGTCGAGACCCTTCTTCAGACTGAAGTCAGGGGAGGGGGAGGGTCAGTGTGGGGTGTTCGCCTGACGGAGGTTGCATAGCAACCCGCCTCCCGGCCCGGGTGTGGTACCACATGACCGCTGGCTGGGTGAGGTCACGTGGGGCGCGGGGCGGTGACGTCACCCTGTCCCGTATTTTGGAGCGAGGAAGTTGGCAACCGTACCGACAACGTCACAAAGCATCCCGCACCTTTGTTCTCCCCCCCCCCCTCCATCTTTACATTTCACTCGTCCTCTTCTCCCCTTATCCCACATCCTTTTAGCTCATTTTCACCTCCAGCGTTTGTCACTTACACGGGCCGCTGACGGCCGGGACAGTGCAGGCTAGCGGAGTGTGTTCGCCTAACGGGGGTTGCGTAGCAACCTGCCTCCCGGCTCGCGGGCCCAATACAGGACAAGGGCGGTCCCATAAGGGACAAACCAACTTAGCCCAAAATAAGGGGTGTCCCGGCTAATCGATTTACAAGGATGTTGCCAGGACTCCAGGGCCTGAGGCCGAGGTTGAGCAGCCTTGGGTCTCTATTCCCTGGAGCGCAGGAGGATGAGGGGAGATCTTATAGAGGTGTACAAAATCATGAGAGGAATAGATCGGGTAGATGCACAGAGTCTCTTGCCCAGAGTAGGGGAATCGAGGACCAGAGGAAACAGGTTGATGGTGAAGGGGAAAAGATTTAATGGGAATCTGAGGGGTAACTTTTTCACACAAAGGGTGGTGGGTGTACGGAACAAGCTGCCAGAGGAGGTAGTTGAGGCAGGGACTATCCCAACGTTTAAGAAACAGTTAGACAGGTACATGGATGGGACGGGTTTGGAGGGATATGGACCAAACGCAGGCAGGTGGGACTGGTGTAGCTGGGGCATGTTGGCCGGTGTGGGCAGGTGGGACTAGTGTAGCTGGGGCATGTTGGCCGGTGTGGGCAGGTGGGACTAGTGTAGCTGGGGCATGTTGGGCGGTGTGGGCAGGTGGGACTAGTGTAGCTGGGACATGTTGGGCGGTGTGGGCAGGTGGGACTAGTGTAGCTGGGGCATGTTGGGCGGTGTGGGCAGGTGGGACTAGTGTAGCTGGGGCATGTTGGGCGGTGTGGGCAGGTGGGACTAGTGTAGCTGGGGCATGTTGGGCGGTGTGGGCAGGTGGGACTAGTGTAGCTGGGGCATGTTGGGCGGTGTGGGCAGGTGGGACTAGTGTAGCTGGGGCATGTTGGGCGGTGCGGGCAAGGTGGGACTAGTGTAGCTGGGGCGTGTTGGTCGATGTGGGCAGGTGGGACTAGTGTAGCTGGGGCGTGTTGGGCGGTGTGGGCAGGTGGGACTAGTGTAGCTGGGGCATGTTGGGCGGTGTGGGCAGGTAGGACTAGTGTAGATGGGGCATGTTGGGCGGTGTGGGCAGGTGGGACTAGTGTAGCTGGGGCATGTTGGCCGGTGTGGGCAGGTGGGACTAGTGTAGCTGGGGCATGTTGGCCGGTGTGGCCAAGTTGGGCTGAAGGGCCTGTTTCCGCACTGTATCACTCTATGACTGTGACTCTCTGACTCCACAGATGGCCAGACCCCGAGCACAGGAGAGGGCTCGCAGGAGAGTGAGGGGAGTGCCACGGACGACAGCCCGGCCCAGCACCCTGGCGCGGGCGATACCCCTGGGCGCAGTGGGCAGCGGCGGAGGAGAGACCTGGTGCTGCTGGGCTGTGCCAACGTGCTGTGCTCGGTGGCGGTGGGCTGGGACCTGCTGGAGGTGGGGAGGCAGAGAGTCCTGCAGGAGGAGTCGCGGGAGGAGAGGAGGAGGCACGAGGGCATATTCCAGTGGGGCGGCCGTGCCCGGTGCACCAGCAGCCCGCCGGGCCGCGTGCCAGCCCGCAGGGAGCCCTCCACCCTGCCCTCGCTGGAGGCCTCCCCCTCCGTCACCCTCCTCTCCCTCTCCTCCTTCTCCGACTGCAACTCCGCCCGCTCCCTGCTGAGGCCGGACGGCGAGGACGGCAACGCCGGGCACCAGGCGCCGGCCGCCCTCTGCGACCCGCCGCGGCGCGCCAACCCGCTGGTGGACCTGGCGGTGGAGAGCTTCAAGAGGGACCCGCGCCAGTCGCTCACCCCCACCCACATCAGCGTCCCCTCCGCCCCCAAGCGCGGGCACAGGAGGATCCCGTCAGACAGCGCCATCCAGCAGCAGCCGCAGGGACTGCAGGCGCACAGGAGGACTCCGTCCGACGGCAGCCCACAGAACCTGCCCACCACCGGTAATGCCCCACAACCTTCCCCACCCGTGTGACCGGGCACCCAAGGGTGACTGGGACCCCCCCCCCCCCCCTCCCTGCGGGCGAGGTGCATCGCTGAGGGCCGACCAGGAGCCGGTGGGACAGTCAGAAAGATCTTGTACTTGAACCTGGTCATAACTCATCGGAGCCCATTGTGTCCCTGTCATGGCCGATCGATCCATTGTCTTGCCTTCCCCCATTACCCCTGGCACAGTGTCACAGCGGGTAGAGCCGCTGCCTCACAGCGCCACAGACCTGGGTGCTGTCTGTACGGAGTTTGCACGCTCTCCCCGTGACCTGCGTGGGTTTTCTCCGGGATCTTCGGTTTCCTCCCACACTCCAAAGATGTACAGGTTTGTAGGCTAATTGGCTTGGTAAAATTGTCCCTGGTGCGTCCCTGGTAAATAATATTAGTGTGTGGGATAGTGTTAGTGTGCGGGGATAGTATTAGTGTGCAGAGATAGTATTAGTGTGCGAGGATAGTATTAGTGTGCGGGGATAGTGTAGTGTTCCTTGATAGTATTAGTGTGCGGGGATGGTGTTAGTGTGCAAGGATAGTGTTAGTGTGCGGGGATAGTATTAGTGTGCAGAGATAGTATTAGTGTGCGAGGATAGTATTAGTGTGCGGGGATGGTGTTAGTGTTCCTTGATAGTATTAGTGTGCGGGGATGGTGTTAGTGTGCAAGGATAGTGTTAGTGTGCAAGGATAGTGTTAGTGTGCGGGGATGGTGTTAGTGTGCAAGGATAGTGTTAGTGTGCGGGGATAGTATTAGTGTGCAAGGATAGTGTTAGTGTGCGGGGATCGCTGGTCGGCACGTACTCGGTGGGCCGAAGGGCCTGTTTCCTCGCTGTAACTCTAAACCAGACTATACTAACCCTCCTCCCTGTGACCCTCTGTCTCCCCGTTCCCTCTCCAGGCCCCTCCAAGGACAGCGGTGAGATTCCACGCCTGCCGGACCCGGCGTCCATGCTGCCGCCCGTGCTGCGGCGAAGGGCCTCGGACAAGGACGAGGCGCTGGAGCGGCCCAAGACGCTGGAGTTCGCCCCCCGTCCCCGGCCTTTGGCAGGGAGGCCCCGCATCGACCCCTGGCGCTTTGTCTCCCTCAGCCGGACCCTCAGCTCGTCGCCGGCCAGCAGCACCGGGACGCCCAGCAGCGGCTGCACGGCCGATGAGCATCTGGGCCTCTCCTGCCCGTCCGGCTCGGACACCGGCCGCAGCCTGCTGGACATGGACATCGAGGGCCAGACTGCGGACGGCACCGTGCCGCTCTGCCGCGCCGACCTGGCCCCTCACAAGGACTCCATTTACAGCGTGGAGGAGGACCACATGCGCTGAGAGCCCGTCGCTAGGCCTCAACCCCGTCGCTAGGCCTCAACCCCGTCGCTAGGCCTCAACCCCGTCGCCCCGGCAACGGGCTGCCGCCGCCGCCCTTTGACCCGGCCTCCGCCAGCATCTGCTGCTCTGATTGGACCGTTCAACATTTCCCAGCTACCCGACGGGATAACGTATCGTCCAATCGCAGGGCTTCAAACGGCCGCCCCTCCAGGTGAACAAAATGGCGGCGGCCTGGCGAAAACAAGAGTATCTTGGTTCAAGAACCTCCCGAGAGCAGGTAACGTTGAGTGTCAAGTCTCCCTCTGATCTGACCCAAGAGGTTTCATTGAATATCTCCTAATGGGTGCTCCCCTTCAATCAAACAGCTGAGATATAATGCATGGAATCCAAGGAAGCATCTCCAATCTTCATGAGGAACGCATCCAATCTTCCTATGGTTTTGCTCCTGGTCCTACACGGATTATGCTTCAGCTTCATCCATCCTCAGAGAGACTCTGGTCGAGCAGACATGGGCTTAGAAGCCTTTCCTCCCATTTTCCCTTGCACATAGGGTTGCCAACTTCCTCACCCCCAAATACGGGACAAAGGGTGACCGCCTCGCGCCCCACGTGACCTCACCCAGCCAGCGGCCACGTGCTCCCGCTCCACCAATGGCGGCAGCCATTGGTGGAGCGGGAACACGTGGCCGCTGGCTGGGTGAGGTCACGTGGGGCGCGTGGCGGTGACGTCACCCTTTGTCCTGTATTTGGGGGTGAGGAAGTTGGCAACCCTGCTAATACGGGACAAGGGCGGTCCCGTACGCGACAAACTAGCCCAAAATACCGGATGTCCAGGCTAATACGGGACAGTTGGCAACCCTACTGGCACCCAAGAGGAAGATGTTTACCTTCCCTTGAACCCCTGGGATTTCAATTCAGGGAATTGCTGGAGGATATTTTAACTTAGGACAATATTTATTTTCATTTGTAGAAACACTGCTGATTTTTCACTACTGATTTGACACCACAAAGTCGATACTGCAATAGAAGAAGTCGATATGTTTTTCTGAAATGCGTTTGATATAAGAGCCATATTATTAACTTGTGAATTAATTTGTGAGTAAACTTCACCTCACATTTTTGAAGGTGCTGCCTTTTGAAAACGGAAACTACATTCACACCATAATGAACACAACTCTCAATTAGCAATATTTATTTCAATACTTTAGTTTAGTTTAGAGATGCAGCCCACCCAGTCCACGCCGGTTCGATGTTATCCGCACTTTCTCATCCGCTCCCTACACAAGAGAGAATAATTAAACTACAGACCCGCACGTCTTGGGGAAAACCTGCAAACTCCACACCATCTGCACCCGAGGTCAGGATTGAACTGGACGCTGTGAGGCAGCAGCTTTACCCACTGCTCCAGAGTGCTGCCCCTCGTACGACAGTGAAGGGTTTTATTTCATTTAGTTAGTCATTCAATAAAGGTTTCTTTGCTGCAAGAAATGACCAGGATCACATTTGGGCTTGGTCTTTCAAATGCAGGTTCGTTAAAAAAATTAAGGCCGTAAGGAATTGGAGCAGAATTAGGCCATTCGGCCCATCGTCTACTCCGCCAATCAATCACTGCTGATCTATCTCTCCCTCCTAACCCCATTCTCCTGCCTTCTACCCCCTAACCCCTGACACCCGTACTAGTCAAGAATCTATCTCTGCCTTAAAAATACCCATTAACATTTGATCGGAAGGAATCTGTTAAATAAACAAGCTGTTTAAAGTGGGGGGGGAAAACTGGCGAGCTCTCTCCCATCTGACACTTGTTATAGTCATTGGATGAATAACTTGTAAGTTTTACCAAAGATAGACACAGATGCTGGAGAAACTCAGCGGGTCAGGCAGCATCTCTGGAGAACATGGATAGGTGACGTTTCACAGAGTGCTGGAGTAACTCAGCGGGTCAGGCAGCATCTCTGGAGAGAGGGAATGGGTGACGTTTCGGGTCGAGACCCTTCTTTAGACCCGAAGGAATGGGTGACGTTTCTGGTCTCGACCCAAAAAACATCACCCATTCCTTCTCTCCAGAGATGCTGCCTGACCCGCTGAGTTACTCCAGCATTTTGTGTCTAACCTGCAATAGAGGAAGATTATTCCTTCCCCAGTGAAATAGAAGAGGGGAGAATATTAAAGGATTTTTCATGCAATCTCGGACAACCAGCGTCTGCATTCTCAGTCAAATAACGCTAATTAAAGATGTAAATGGTGTAAATGAAGGTAAATAATATGCATCCCAGGTGTGTGTGTGTGTGTGTGTGTGTGTGCACTACAAAGACATATCATGGGCGCACAAGTCAATTCGACAGCAAATGTAATATAAATCGTCGAGAATGATGTTTAAATTTTTAGCTCCGTGTAAATACTTGTAAATTATATCAAGAATATGCCAGGTTTTATTGGCTTGATTCGCCCTTAAGTTATACCATGATCGGATTGGTGACTCTGTGATTTGTAGAGGAAATTAAAATAATTTGTCAACGAGTGGTTCTTTATTTTCATTTGCACCGTCCCCATCTCCTGCCTTGCCCTTATCATCCACCCACAGCATTCTCTTCACACGGCCCTCTTTCCTCTCCCCCACCCTCCCCCTCTTTTTCTCTCCCTCAACACTCTCTCTCTCTCTCTCTCTCTCTCTCTCTCTCTCTCTCTCTCTCTCTCTCTCTCTCTCTCTCTCTCTCTCTCTCTCTCCCTCCCTCCCTCCCTCCCTCCCTCTCTCTCTCCCTCCCTCCCTCCCTCCCTCCCTCTCTCTCTCTCTCTCTCTCTCTCCCTCCCTCCCTCCCTCTCTCCCTCCCTCCCTCCCTCCCTCCCTCCCTCTCTCTCTCTCTCTCTCCCTCCCTCCCTCCCTCCCTCCCTCCCTCCCTCCCTCCCTCCCTCTCTCTATCCCTCCCTCCCTTCCTCCCTCCCTCTCTCCCTCTCTCTCTCTCTCTCTCTTCCCCCCCCCATTCTTCCCTCTCCCCCAACTTTCCCTTGTTCTCTCTCTCCAATCTTCCCCCTCTCTCTCCCCCACCCTTTCCTCTTCTCACCTCTGCCTCACTCTTTCCCCTCCCTCTCTCCCCAACCTTAACTCGCTCTCTCTCTCTCCTCATTCTTCCCTCTCCCCCCAACTTTCCCTTGTTCTCTCTCTCCAATCTTCCTCCTCCCTCTCCCCCCAACCTTTCCTCTCCTCTTCTCTCCTCTGCCTCACTCTTTCCCTCCCCCTCTTCTCTCCCCCCCCCCCCCACATGTTACCTTTGGTGACCCTAGCAGAATGACCCTTTTCCTCTTCCCCCCTCTCCTCCCTGGCGTGTTTAATCCACCTACTACCGCTGTACAATTTCCCTTCGGTCTGTGTGTCTGGCGTCTCTGTCACTGGTCCCAGAGAGATCGAGGTCCTCGTTCCTCGACCCACTTTAGCAGTTGTATCCAAAACAGCCCCTGAATTAGGGAATCAGGAATGGGCAATGAATACTGGGCTTTGTTCAGATCCTGCAGATGACCATCAATAGACAATAGGTGCAGGAGGAGGCCATTCGGCCCTTCGAGCCAGCACCGCCATTCAATGTGATCATGGCTGATTATTCTCAATCAGTACCCCGTTCCTGCCTTCTCCCCATACCCCCTGACTCCGCTATCCTTAAGAGCTCTATCTAGCTCTCTCTTGAATGCATTCAGAGAATTGGCCTCCACTGCCTTCTGAGGCAGAGAATTCCACAGATTCACAACTCTCTGACTGAAAAAGTTCTTCCTCATCTCCATTCTAAATGGCCTACCCCTTATTCTTAAACTGTGGCCCCTGGTTCTGGACTCCCCCAACATTGGGAACATGTTTCCTGCCTCTAACGTGTCCAACCCCTTAATAATCTTATACGTTTTGATAAGATCCCCTCTCATCCTTCCAAATTCCAGTGTATACAAGCCTAGTCGCTCCAGTCTTTCAACATCTGACAGTCCTGCCATTCCAGGAATTAACCTAGTAAACCTATGCTGCACGCCCTCAATAGCAAGAATATCCTTCCTCAAATTTGGAGACCAAAACTGCACACAGTACTCCAGGTGTGGTCTCACTAGGGCCCTGTACAACTGCAGAAGGACCTCTTTGCTCCTATACTCAACTCCTCTTGTTATGAAGGCCAACATTCCATTGGCTTTCTTCACTGCCTGCTGTACCTGCATGCTTCCTTTCAGTGACTGAATCACTAGGACACCCAGATCACGTTGTACGTCCCCTTTTCCTAACTTGACACCATTCAGATAATACTCTGCCTTCCTATTCTTACCACCAAAGTGGATAACCTCACACTTATCCACATTAAACTGCATCTGCCATGCATCCGCCCACTCACACAACCTGTCCAAGTCACCCTGCAACCTCATAGCATCTTCCTCACAGTTCACACTACCACCCAGCTTTGTATCATCTGCAAATTTGCTAATGGTACTTTTAATCCCTTCATCCAAGTCATTAATGTATATTGTAAATAGCTGCGGTCCCAGCACCGAACCTTGCGGTACCCCACTAGTCACTGCCTGCCATTCTGAAAGGGACCCATTTATCCCCACTCTTTGCTTTCTGTCTGTTAACCAATTTTCTATCCATGTCAGTACCCTACCTCCAATACGATGTGCTCTAATTTTGCCCACTAATCTCCTATGTGGGAACTTGTCGAAGGCTTTCTGAAAGTCGAGGTACACCACATCCACTGGCTCTCCCCTGTCAATTTTCCTAGTTACATCCTCAAAAAAATTCCAGAAGGTTAGTCAAGCATGATTTCCCCTTCGTAAATTCATGCTGACTCGGAACGATCCTGTTACTGCTATCCAAATGCTCCGCAATTTCGTCTTTTATAATTGACTCCAGAATCTTCCCCACCACTGATGTCAGACTAACTGGTCTATAATTTCCCGTTTTCTCTCTCCTTCCTTTCGTAAAAAGTGGGATGACACAAAGGTTCACGTGTGTAGGAAGGACTGCAATTCCCAGTCTTAAACCGAAGACTGACAGAAAAAGCTGGAGTAACTCAGTGGGACAGGCACCATCTCTGATCTGGAGTCTCAAGTCTGGGTTACAGGAGCAAATGCCACCGTGCCACAAGGTGGCAGCGTGGAGTCAGCACTGGGAACAAACAAAACAGGACTTTCACATGAAGAAAGACTGGATAGACTCGGCTTGTACTCGCTGGAATTCAGAAGATTGAGGGGGGATCTTATAGAAACGTACAAAATTCTTAAGGGGTTGGACAGGCTAGATGCGGGAAGATTGTTCCCGATGTTGGGGAAGTCCAGAACAAGGGGGTCACAGTTTAAGGATAAGGGGGGAAGTCTTTTAGGACCGAGATGAGAACGTTTTTTTTTCACGCAGAGAGTGGTGAATCTGTGGAATTCTCTGCCACAGAAGGTAGTTGAGGCCAGTTCATTGGCTATATTTAAGAGGGAGTTAGATGTGGCCCTTGTGGCTAAAGGGATCAGGGGGTATGGAGAGAAGGCAGGTACGGGATACTGAGTTGGATGATCAGCCATGATCATAATTGAATGGCGGTGCGTACAGGCTCGAAGGCCGAATGGCCTACTCCTGCACCTATTTTCTATGTTTCTAAAACCAAAGGTGCTGGAAAACTCGGCAGTGAAACACAAAGTGCTGGAGGAACTCAACGGGTCAGGCAGCATCTGTGGAGGGAAACGGACAGACTGCGTTTCGAGTCAGGACCCTTCTTCTCACCACCAGTTTTATCAGGTCACTAGTACTGGTAGAACGAAGGACAAGTTTGAAGAAGGGTCTTGACCCGAAACATCACCCATTCCTTCTCTCCACAGATGCTATCTGTCCCGCTGAGTTACTCCAGCATTTTATGTGTCTATCTTTGAAGAACAAATTAGTCTAGCTGGTCAGTGGCGAAGTGGCAGAGTTGCTGCCTTACAGCGCCGGAGACCCGGGTTTGATCCTGACTACGGGACCGAGTGGGTTTTCTCCGGGTGCTCCAGTTTCTACCCACATGCCAGTGTCGTGCAGGTTTGTCGGTTAATTCGCTTCTGTAAAATCACCCCTCGTGTGTAGGACATAGAACTAGTGTGTACGGGTGATCGATGGTGAGCATGGATTCAGTGGGCCGAAGGGCCTGTTTCCACGCTGTATCTCTAAACTAGAGCTCTTAAGGATAGCGGAGTCAGGGGGGTATGGGGAGAAGGCAGGAACGGGGTACTGATTGAGAATGATCAGCCATGATCACATTGAATGGTGGTGCTGGCTCGAAGGGCCGAATGGCCTCCTCCTGCACCTATTGTCTATTGTCTACCTCTACATTTTACAATTATAGCCAGCAATTATCAACCTCTTAAACACTGCACACCAGTGTTCTCAACAGACACAAGGAACTGCAGGGGCTGGTTTATGAAAAAAGACACTAACTGCTGGAGTAACTCAGCGGGTCAGGCAGAATCTATGGAGAACATGGATAAGTGACGTTTCGGGTCAGAACCCTTCTTCAGAAAGTCTGAATCTTTTCTCCCAAGATGCTGCCCGACCTACTGAGTTACTCTAGCATTTTGGGTCTATCTTTGCTACAAACTAGTATCTGCAGGTCCTTCCTACGAACTCTATAGAAGGGAAACCCTCGTCTAGATTAACATTAGTTTGGTTTTACAGACTGAGGAGAGTCAGGGGAAAGGGAAACGAGATAAATAGAAGGTGCAGGACAAATGAATTAAAGATATCAGATGAAAGAGAAGGGTCTTGACCCGAAATGTCACCTAGTCCATTTCTCCAGAAATGCTGCCTGACCCGCTGAGTTACTCCAGCAGTTAGTGTCTTTTTTCATAAACCAGCCCCTGCAGTTCCTTGTGTCTGTTGAGAACACTGGTGTGCAGTGTTTAAGAGGTTGATAATTGCTGGCTATAATTGTAAAATGTAGAGGTAGACAATAGACAATAGGTGCAGGAGGAGGCCATTCGGCCCTTCGAGCCAGCACCACCATTCAATGTGATCATGGCTGATCATTCTCAATCAGTACCCCGTTCCTGCCTTCTCCCCATACCCCCTGACTCCGCTATCCTTAAGAGCTCTAGTTTAGAGATACAGCGTGGAAACAGGCCCTTCGGCCCACTGAATCCATGCTCACCATCGATCACCCGTACACACTAGTTCTATGTCCTACACACGAGGGGTGATTTTACAGAAGCGAATTAACCTACAAACCTGCACGACACTGGCATGTGGGTAGAAACTGGAGCACTCGGAGAAAACCTACACGGTCACATGGAGAATGTACTCCAGGTTGTTGTGCCGGTCTTAGGTTTAAACCAGTATCTGCAATTCCTCATAACACACTTGAGGGACAGAGCAACTCCTACGGATACACTGGGTCCATCAGGCAAGAGGTACAGAAGTGTGAAAACGCACACACCTGCAGATTCAGGGACAGTTTCTTCCCAGCTGTTGTCAATAGACAATAGGTGCAGGAGGAAGCCATTCGGCCCTTCAAGCCAGCACCGCCATTCACCGTCATCATGGCTGATCATTCTCAATCAGTACCCCGTTCCTGCCTTCTCCCCATACCCCCTGACTCCGCTATCCTTAAGAGCTCTATCCAGCTCTCTCTTGAATGCATTCAGAGAATTGGCCTCCACTGCCTTCTGAGGCAGAGAATTCCACAGATTCACAACTCTCTGACTGAAAAAGTTTTTCCTAATCACAGTTCTAAATGGCCTACCCCTTATTCTTAAACCGTGGCCCCTTGTTCCGGACTCCCCCAACATTGGGAACATGTTTCCTGCCTCTAACGTGTCCAACCCCTTAATAATCTTATACGTTTCGATAAGATCCCCTCTCATCCTTCTAAATTCCAGTGTATACAAAGCTAGAGTCCAGAACCAGGGGCCACAGTTTAAGAATAAGGGGTAGGCCATTTAGAACAGAGATGAGGAAAAACCTTTTCAGTCAGAGAGTTGTGAATCTGTGGAATTCTCTGCCTCAGAGGGCAGTGGAGGCCAATTCTCTGAATACATTCAAGAGAGAGGTAGATAGAGCTCTTAAGGATAGCGGAGTCAGGGGGTATGGGGAGAAAGCAGGAACGGGGTACTGATTGAGAATGATCAGCCATGATCACATTGAATGGCGGTGCTGGCTCGAAGGGCCGAATGGCCAACTCCTGCACCTATTGTCTATTGTCTATAGTCGCTCCAGTCTTTCAACATATGACAGTCCCGCCATTCCGGGAATTAACCTAGTAAACCTACGCTGCACGCCCTCAATAGCAAGAATATCCTTCCTCAGATTTGGAGACCAAAACTGCACACAGTACTCCAGGTGCAGTCTCACTAGGGCCCTGTACAACTGCAGAAGGACTTCTTTGTTCCAATACTGAACTTCTGTTGTTGTGAAGGCCAACATTTCATTGGCTTTCTTCACTGCCTGCTGTACCTGCATGCTTCCTTTCAGTGACTGATGCACTAACTGCAGAAGGACCTCTTTGCTCCAGGCAACTGAACCATCCTACCACAACCAGAAAGCAGATAGTGCTGAGCTACTATCTACCTCATTGGTGAGTCTGACCCTCGTACTATCCTTAATCAGGATCCCAGGACTTCTCAGATCCTTTGTAAGAAGGGATGGGCAGGGTTTCCAGGAGCGCAGCCATCACTGCAGACCAGCCATGCAGTAAACTGTCGCATTAAACTGCTTCTGCCTTGCCACCTGCAGGGAGGGAAATATGGTCTGACACCAACCAGCCAAGCTAGCTTCTCGGGCAGTTAGTTTCCTAGCAACCGTGCTATTTTTGGTTAGCCACGAAATGCTGTCAACTTGCTGAACAATATCTGAAAGTGTACGTTTCTGATTTTGATCTGCTCTGCCAACATGGTGTCCCCTGGGTGGAGATGGTGTCCCCTGGGTGGAGATGGTGTCCCCTGGGTGGAGATGGTGTCCCCTGGGTGGAGATGGTGTCCCCTGGGTGGAGATGTGGTCCCCTGGGTGGAGATGGTGTCCCCTGGGTGGAGATGGTGTCCCCTTGGTGGAGATTTGACCCCTGGGTGGAGATAGACAATAGACAATAGGTGCAGGAGGAGGCCATTTGGCCCTTCGAGCCAGCACCGCCATTCAATGTGATCATGGCTGATCATTCTCAATCGGTACCCCGTTCCTGCCTTCTCCCCATACCCCCTGACTCCGCTGTCCTTAAGAGCTCTATCTAGCTCTCTCTTGAATGCATTCAGAGAATTCCACAGATTCACAACTCTCTGACTGAAAAAGTTTTTCCTCATCTCCGTTCTAAATGGCCTACCCCTTATTCTTAAACTGTGGCCCCTTGTTCTGGACTCCCCCAACATTGGGAACATGTTTCCTGCCTCTAACGTGTCCAACCCCTTAATAATCTTATACGTTTCGATAAGATCTCCTCTCATCCAGGGGAGATGGTGTCCCCTGGGTGGAGAAGTAGTCCCCTGGGTGGAGATGGTGTCCTCTGGGTGGAGATGGCGTCCCCTGGGTGGAGATGGTATCCCCTGGGTGGAGATACTGTCCCCTGGGTGGAGATGGTGTCCCCTGGGTGGGTGGAGATGGTGTCCCCTGGGTGGAGATGGTGTCCCCTGGGTGGAGATGTGGTCCCCTGGGTGGAGATGGTGTCCCCTGGGTGGAGATGGTGTCCCCTGGGTGGAGATGTGGTCCCCTGGGTGGAGATGGTGTCCCCTGGGTGGAGATGGTGTCCCTGGGATGGAGATGGTGTCCCCTGGGTGGAGATGGTGTCCTCTGGGTGGAGAAGTAGTCCCCTGGGTGGAGATGGTATCCCCTGGGTGGAGATACTGTCCCCTGGGTGGAGATGGTGTCCCCTGGGTGGGTGGAGATGGTGTCCCCTGGGTGGAGATGGTGTCCCCTGGGTGGAGATGTGGTCCCCTGGGTGGAGATGGTGTCCCCTGGGTGGAGATGGTGTCCCCTGGGTGGAGATGTGGTCCCCTGGGTGGAGATGGTGTCCTCTGGGTGGAGATGGTGTCCCCTGGGTGGAGATGGTGTCCTCTGGGTGGAGATGGTGTCCTCTGGGTGGAGATGGTGTCCCCTGGGTGGAGATGGTGTCCTCTGGGTGGAGATGGTGTCCTCTGGGTGGAGGTGCTGTCTCCCAAGTCTGTGCATGGACCCGAGGATTTCCCAGAATCTGGACTGCCGATCACAGAGACCGAATCGACGCACAGAGGCGGCAAATTAGTTTTGTTTATTGTCATCTGTATCGAGGTACCGTGGAAAGCTTTTGGTGCGCGCAAAAAGGGTGGCACGGTGGCGCAGCGGTAGAGTTGCTGCCTTACAGCGCTTGCAGCGCCGGAGTCCCGGGTTCCATCCCGACTACAGGTACTGTCTGTACGGAGCCTGCACGTTCTCCCAGTGAGTTTTCCCCGAAATCTTCGGACTCCTCCCACACTCCAAAGACGTACAGGTATGTGTAAATTGGCTTGGTGTACGTGTAAATTGCCCCTGGTGTGTGCAGGATACTGTGCTCAGTAGCCCGCAGGGGCTGGTTTACAAAAAAAAGACACAAAGTGCTGGAGTAACTCAGCGGGTCAGGCAGCATCGCTGGAGAACATGGATAAGTGACGTTTCAAGTCGTGGTGTCTGAGGAAGGGCCCCGACCCGAAACGTCACCTATCCGTGTTCTACAGAGATAGTTTAGTTTATTGTCACGTGTACCGAGGTACAGTGAAAAGCTTTTGTTGCGTGCTAACCAGTCAGCAGAAAGATAATGCATGATTACAATCAATCCGTTTACGTTGTATAGATACATGATGAGGGAATAACGTTTAGTGCAAGGTAAAGCCAACAAAGTCTGATCAAGGATAGTCCGAGGGTCTCCAAAGAGGTAGATGGTAGTTCAGCACTACTCTCTGGTTGATGATTCAGTGGCCTGATAGCAGATGTTGCCTGACCAGCTGAATTACTCCAGCACTTTGTGTCTTGTTCTGTGAACCAGCGTCTGCAGTTCCTTAGATCCATAATTCTGGGATGCAAACTGACAACTAATGCCACACACAATCACCAGCTAACATCTCAGCCTTTGTTCTAGTTCTTGTGTGAGAAGGAACTGCAGATGCAGGTTAGACCGAAGATAGACACAAAATGCTGGAGTAACTCAGCGGGGCAGGCAGCATTCTCTGGAGAGAAGGAACGGGCGACGTTTCGGGTCGAGACGTCATATATTTATATATATATATATATTTATAGCATATAATTATATAAATATATATAATGCTTCCATAAACAGCCCCGTGCCTCGGCCTGGGGAATGGTCTCTTGGAGGGTGTGTGTGTGTGTGTGTGTGTGTGTGTGTGTGCGTGTGTGTGGGTTGCCCACCGCGGTGAAGGATACACTGTGATATCCTCATTGTATCTGGGTCAACGTCACCCATTCTTTCTCTCCAGAGATGTTGCCAGTCCCGCTGAGTTACTCCACCATTTTGTGTCTATCTTTGGTTTCAATTCATGCATGTGGTTCCATTTTTCTACAAACATTGCAGAGCTGGAGAATCACTTACTGATGTACAGTCACCATGGAGACAGGTATATGGTTATGGATATACAACAGTGTCTGCATCTTCCCCCATGGCCTGCTGTTGATCTTGGTTCGTTCTTAACGTGTGAGGTTTTTCAAATCAAAATCCATGCGTTAAATGTGTCTTTGACCTAATTATTGCAGGTGAGTAATATTAGGTAGGAGAGGGAATGATTGACTGAGTGATCGACACAGCATGGAAACAGGCCCTTCGGCCCACCGAGTCCACGCCGACCATCGATCGCCCGTTCACACTAGTTCTACGGAGTCCACCTTTCGCATCCACTCTCTACACACCAGGGGCGATTTACAGAGGGGCCGATTAACCTACAAACCCGCACGTCTTTGGGATGTGGGAGGAAACCGGAGCGTCCGGAGGAAACCCATGTGGTCACAGGGAGAACGTGCAAACTCCACACACTGATCAGACTCCCCGCCATCAATTGGGTCTACATTTCACACGCTGCCTCGGGAAAACTGCCTCAGTTGTACAGGGCCCTAGTGAGACCGCACCTGGAGTACTGTGTGCAGTTGTACAGGGCCCTAGTGAGACCGCACCTGGAGTACTGTGTGCAGTTTTGGTCTCCAAATTTGAGGAAGGATATTCTTGCTATTGAGGGCGTGCAGCGTAGGTTTACTAGGTTAATTCCCGGAATGGCGGGACTGTCGTATGTTGAAAGACTGGATCGACTAGGCTTGTATACACTGGAATTTAGATGGATGAGAGGAGATCTTATCGAAATGTATAAGATTATTAAGGGGTTGGACACGTTAGAGGCAGGAAACATGTTCCCAATGTTGGGGGAGTCCAGAACCAGGGGCCACAGTTGAAGAATAAGGGGTAGGCCATTTAGAACTGAGATGAGGAAAAACTTTTTCAGTCAGAGAGTTGTGAATCTGTGGAATTCTCTGCCTCAGAAGGCAGTGGAGGCCAATTCTCTGAATGCATTCAAGAGAGAGTTAGATAGAGCTCTTAAGGATAGCGGAGTCAGGGGGTATGGGGAGAAGGCAGGAACGGGGTACTGATTGAGAATGATCAGCCATGATCACATTGAATGGTGGTGCTGGCTCGAAGGGTCGAATGGCCTCCTCCTGCACCTATTGTCTATTGTCTAAAGCAGCCAGCATAATCAAAGGACCTTTCTCAGCTTGTATTGTATCTGAACTCTACTCTCATCTCCTGATGGGCAGCAGATTCAAAAGCCTCAAAGCACCAGATTCAGAAACACCTTTCCCGCTGTTATCACACTACTGAATGGTATTCCCATAAGCCAGCTTATCGTCCTGACCACCCAACCTACACCATTGTGAACCTTGAACTTTTTCTCTGGAACTGTCATGTCACAATGCTGTAACATGGTATACTGCACTCTGGTATGTTTTTCTCTGCTCTACCTGTTGTTGGACATGTGTATGGCTTGGATGTACTCATGAATCGCATGGTCACAACCTGAGAACAGTGCGGAACTACTATCTACCTCTTTAGTGACCCTCGGACTATCCTTGATCGGACTTCGGTAGACACAAAATGCTGGAGTAACTCAGCGTGTCAGGCAGCATCTTTGGAGAGAAGGAATGGGTGACGTTTCGGGTCGAGACCCTTCTTCAGACTGATGTCAGGGGAGGGGGCGGGTCCCGAAACGTCACCCATTCCTTCTCTCCTGAGATGCTGCCCGACACTCTGAGTTACTCCAGCATTTTGTGTCTACCTTCGATTTTAACCAGCATCTGCAGTTTTTTTTCCCTAACTTGATCGGACTTTGCTGGCTTTACCTTGCACCAAACATTATTCCCTTAACATGTAAATAGCTCGATTGTAATCATGCATTGTGTTTCTGCTGACTGGATAACACACAACGAATGCTTTCCACTGTACCTCGGTACACGTGACAATAATGAACCAATACCAAAATACAAACCCGCATGTTTAGTTTCGTTTCGTTTATTGTCATGTGTACCGAGGTACAGTGAAAAGCTTAACCAGTCAGCAGAAAGACAATACACGATTACAATCGGGCTGTCCACAGTGTACAGACGTCTACCAGCTAAACATAGAACAATAGACAATAGACAACAGGTGCAGGAGGAGGCCATTCGGCCCTTCGAGCCAGCACCACCATTCACCGTGATCATGGCTGATCATTCACAATCAGTACCCCGTTCCTGCCTTCTCCCCATACCCCCTGATTCCGCTATCATTAAGAGCTCTATCTAGCTCTCTCTTGAAAGCATTCAGAGAATTGGCCTCCACTGCCTTCTGAGGCGGAGAATTCCACAGATTCACAACTCTCTGGGTGAAAGGGTTCTTCCTCATCTCTGTTCTAAATATAACCTTTATATTAGGAGAACTTTACTACCTTCCATCACAGTGAGGAAAGTGGAATCATAGAAACATAGAAAGTAGGTGCAGGAGTAGGCCATTCGGCCCTTCGAGCCTGCACCGCCATTCAATATGATCATGGCTGATCATCCAACTCAGTATCCTGTACCTGCCTTCTCTCCATACCCCCTGATCCCTTTAGCCACAAGGGCCACATCTAACTCCCTCCTAAATATAGCCAATGAACTGGCCTCAACTACCTTCTGTGGCAGAGAATTCCACAGATTCACCACTCTCTGTGTGAAAAAAAACTTTCTCATCTCGGTCCTAAAAGACTTCCCCCTTATCCTTAAACTGTGACCCCTTGTTCTGGACTTCCCCAACATCAGGAACAATCTTCCTGCATCTAGCCTCTCCAACCCCTTAAGAATTTTGTAAGTTTCTATAAGATCCCCCCTCAATCTTCTAAATTCCAGCGAGTACAAGCCGAGTCTATCCAGTCTTTCTTCATATGAAAGTCCTGCCATCCCAGGAATCAATCTGGTGAACCTTCTCTGTACTCCCTCTATGGCAAGAATGTCTTTCCTCAGATTAGGTTAATCTCGATAGATTAAGAGCTCTATCTAGCTCTCTCTTGAAAGCATCCAGAGAATTGGCCTCCACTGCCTTCTGAGGCGGAGAATTCCACAGATTCACGACTCTCTGGGTGAAAAAGTTCTTCCTCATCTCTGTTCTAAATATAACCTTTACATCAGGAGAACTTTACTACCTTCCATCACAGTGAGGAATGTGGAATCTGTTGTGGTGTCAATAGTCAATAGTCAATAGTCGTTTATTTGTGGATGTTCATGTTAAATTTTATTTTACGTGTCTTGTTGCTTTTCACTTAGTATGGCTGTATGGTAACCCAAATTTCACTGCACCTTAATTGGCACATGTGGCAATTAAATTGAATCTTGAATCTTGAATCTAACCTTCAACTATAATCTCGCCCTTTGCAAAGACATTCCAGCGGGATTGTTCTAGCTGCGACTATGGGCTGTGAAAACGGACAAGGATTATCACAGCGGCAAAGTAAATAATCACTGCAAATTATCGAACGTTTCATTTTTGGATGCTTTATTAAAAGTATAACATTCTGCGATATCACATCGTGAATATAAACATTTACATATCCAGTGTCAGATTTATATTGCTCCCCTGTTTTTTCTGTTTGGGCATGATGTTGTGGCTTGGTGATCACCGTTCTCCAATAACTTGTGAACCCTTCTTCAGATCCCAAAACGTCACCCCCTCTTTTTTCTCTGGAGATGCTGCCCGACCCCCTGAGATACTCCAGCACTTTGTGTTCATGAATAGGAGAAAAAACCGCAGATGCTGGCTGGTTTTAATCGAAGGCAGACACAAAATGCTGGAGTAACTCAGCGGGTCAGGCAGCATCTCGGGAGAGAAGGAATGGGTGACGTTTCGGTTCGAGAGACCGATGTCAGGGGAGGGGGCGGGACAGAGATAGGATGTAGTCGGAGACAGGAAGACTAGTGGGAGAACTGGGAAGAGGGAGGGGATAGAGAGGGGAAACAGGGACTATCTGAAGTTAGAGAAGTCAATGTTCATACCGCTGGGGTGTAAACTGCCCAAGCGAAATATGAGGTGCTGTTCCTCCAACTTGCACTGGGCCCCACAAACTACACAAACTACACAAAGTACTTTGTGTTTATCTTTGGTATGAATCAGCATCTGCTGTTCCTTCCCACAATGTATTTTTCTACGTGTAGGAAGGAACTGCAGATGCCGGTTTACACCGAAGACAGACACAAAGTGCTGGAGTAACTCAGCGGGTCAGGCAGCATCTCTGGGGAGAAGGAACGGGCAACGTCTGAAGAAGGGTCTCGACCCGAAACGTCACCCATTCCTTCTCTCCACAGATGCTGCCTGTCCCGCTGAGTTACTCCAGCATTTTGTGTCTGTATTTATCTATGTTGATTTACAAAAGAAAACCAAAGTGCTGGAGGAACTCAATGGGTCAGGCAGCATTTGTGGAAGGAATGGACAGGCAACGTTTTGGGTCAATACCCTTGTGTGTGTGTGTGTGTGTGTGTGTGTGTGTGTGTGTGTGTGTGTGTGTGTGTGTGTGTGTGTGTGTGTGCGCGTGTGTGTGTGTGTATGTGAGTGTGTGTATTTGAGTGTGTGTATGTGAGTGTGTGTATTTGAGTGTGTGTATGAGTGTGTGTGCGTATGAGTGTGTGTATGTGTGTGTATGTGTGAGTGTGTGTGTGTGAGTGTGTGTGTGTGTGTGTGTGTGTGTGTGAGTGTGTGTATGTGTGTGTGTGTGTGCGTGCGAGTGTGTGTATATGTGTGGGTGTATGAGAGTGTGTATGTGTGAGTGTGTGTGTGTGTGTATATGTGTGTGTGTATGTGAGTGTGTGTGTGTATATGTGTGCGGCCACCATTGGTGGAGCGGGAGCACGTGGCCGCTGGCTGGGTGAGGTCACGTGGGGCGCGGGGCGGTGACGTCACCCTTTGTCCCTTATTTGGGAGTGAGGAAGTTGGCAACCCTACTAATACGGGACAAGGGCGGTCCCGCACGGGACAAACTAATTCAGCCCAAAATAAGGGATGTCCCGGCTAATACGGGACAGTTGGCAACCCTAGTTGCAAAGGGCCTTTGTGGCCAACTGTAGCTGGGACTGTAACAGGGGACGGTGCTTCTGTAAGGTGACAGTCTGGTTCAGCTGCAGGCAGACAAGTATTTAACCACACCTTGGGACACGTGATAGTAAAGAAACCATTGAACCATTGAGAACGTGGCGGGGAGTCAGATGTGGAGGAAGGAACTGCAGGCGCTGGTTTACTCCGAGGATGGACACAAAATGCCGGAGTAACTCAGCGGGACAGGCAGCATCTCTGGAGAGAAGGAACGGGTGACGTTTCGGGTCGAGACCCTTGTTCAGAGCCCGTTGGTCGGATGGGTCTGTCGTCAAAGACCCTGCCACAGGTCCACTCCAAATCACTAACGTCCTCGTGCACAGAACGCCCTTCCCCACCCCTCCCCATCCCCAGAGCTCGCACTGAGATTTCCTGTTCTCAAACCAATGCCCAATAGTTGACGGTTTTAGTCCCTTGCAGCTTGGGCGGTGGTAATGGTCGGCGTGGCCCGGACTCTCCTTAGCCAATCACCTCCTTCCCGCCCTCTTGCTCTCTCTGACTGCACCGGTTCATCTTTATCTCTGTCAGCTGGATATATCTGAAAACGTTTGTGTCTGTGGAGAGAAGGCAAGTCATGAGGTACATTCTCCAACCCCTGACATGGCCACTACCCTCTCGCAGCACCTCTGAGAGTGCACGGGTGATACAGCATGGACACCGGCCAACATGCCCCATCTACACTAGTCCCACCTGCCCACGTTTGGCCCACATCCCTCTAAACCTATCCTATCCATGCACCTGTCTAAATGTTTCTTAAACGTTGCGATGGTACCTGCCTTAACTACTTCCTCCGGCAGCTCGTTCCATGCACCCTGTGTGTAATAAGGTTCCCATTAAATCTTTCCCCCCTCACCAGAGACCGATGGCCCTCTGGTTCTCAATTCCCAATTCCCCTGGGCAAAACTGCGTCAACCCGATCTATTCCTCTCATGGTTTTGTACACCTCTATAAGATCGCCCCTCATCCTCCTGCGCTCCAAGGCATAGAGTCCCAGCCTGCTCAACCTCTCCCTCGAGTCCTGGCAACATCCTCGTGAATCTTCTCTGCGCCCTTTCCAGTTTGACAGTGTCTTTCCTATGGTGACCAAGACTGAACACAATACTCTCAATGTGGCCTCTCCAACGTCAAATCCAACTAACACGACCTCCCAACCTTTCGTAAGATCATAAGTGACAGGAGCAGAATTAGGCCATTCGGCCCATTGAGTCTACTCTGCCATTCAATCATGGCTGATCTATCTCTCTCTCCCGACCCCATTCTCCTGCATTCTCCCCATTACCCCTGACACCGTACTAATCAGTTTTACCCATATTAATACATACTAATATTTTACACTCAATATTCTTACTGATGAAGGCCAATGTGCCGACAGCCTTCTTGACCGCCCGATCTACCCTCGAGTGTGTAGCTAAAACACTGCAGATGCTGGTTAAAATTCAAGGTAGATACAAAAAGCTGGAGTAACTCAGCGGATCAGGCAGCATCTCCGGAGAGAAGGAATGGGTGACATTTCTGGTTGAGACCCTTGTTCAGAGCCTGAGGGGAGATGGGGAGGAACCGTGAAGGAGGGTCTCGACCCGAAGCGTCACCCATTCCCTCTCTCCAGAGATGCTGCCTGACCCGCTGAGTTACTCCAGCATTGTATGTAGGCCAGGTGAGAGGTTGCTTACCTGTGGGCTCTCGGTCCTTGGCTTCCTTCAGGTACTGCAGTGCGTTCTCACAGTCGCCCAGGTGGTAGAAGGCGATTCCTGCCCTGTACATGGCTTTGAAATTGTCCTTGTGCTTGCCAAGAATTTTCAGGCAGTAATCCTTCACCCGCTCGTAGTTGACCAGTTCGGACTGGAGAAGGCAAGCTGCCGAGGAATGGGAAGTGGGGGTCAGACTCTGAGATATCAGTGTGGAGTTTGCAATGTCCATCACCGGTCCCACACCCACTGCCCTCCGCTCTTGCTATTCTTGCTATTGAGGGCGTGCAGCGTAGGTTTACCAGGTTAATTCCCGGAATGGCGGGACTATCATATGTTGAAAGACTGGAGCGACTAAGCTTGTATACACTGGAATTTAGAAGGATGAGAGGAGATCTTATCGAAACGTATAAGATTATTAAGGGGTTGGACACGTTAGAGGCAGGAAACATGTTCCCAATGTTGGGGGAGTCCAGAACCAGGGGCCACAGTTTAAGAATAAGGGGTCGGCCATTTAGAACGGAGATGAGGAAAAACTTTTTCAGTCAGAGAGTTGTGAATCTGTGGAATTCTCCACCTCAGAAGGCAGTGGAGGCCAATTCTCTGAATGCATTCAAGAGAGAGCTAGATAGAGCTCTTAAGGATAGCAGAGTCAGGGGGTATGGGGAGAAGGCAGGAACGGGGTACTGATTGAGAATGATCAGCCATGATCACATTGAATGGCGGTGCTGGCTTGAAGGGCCGAATGGCCTCCTCCTGCACCTGTTGTCGATTGTCTAATCCCACGCCAACCATGTCGGAATACTTCATTGGCACGAGACAGGTTTTCGTCTTTTCAGTTTTAGAGATATAGCGCGGAAACAGGCCCTTCGGCCCACCGAGTCCGCACCGCCCAGCGACCCCCGCACACTAACACTATCCCACACACACACACTAGGGACAATTTACACATATGCCAAGCCAATTAACTCACAGACCTGCACGTCTTTGGAGTGTGGGAGGAAACCGGAGATCCCGGAGAAAACCCACGCAGGTCACGGGGAGAACGTACTAATATGCTGTTGGTCCTGCGTGTGCAGCCCCATACGCAGCAGGGTGCGATGCACTGTGTATTGTGACACATTCCTCCCGTGACCACCATTAACATTTTCTGTGACTTGTGCCACAGTCGACCTTCTGTCGGTTCGGACCAGACGGGATAGCCTTCGTTGCCCTCGCGCATCGATGAGCCTTGGGCGCCCAACACCCTGCCTGTCGCCGGTTTGTGGTTTGTCCCTCCTCGGACCACTGTCGATCGGTACTCACCACTGCTGACCGGGAGCGCCCCACAAGCCTTGCCGTTTCAGAAATACTCTGACCCAGTCGTCTGGCCGTAACAATTTGGCCCTTGTCAAAGTCGCTCAGGTCTTTACTCCTGCCCATTTCTCCTGCATCCAACACGTCAACTTCAAGAACTGACTGTTCACTTGCTGCCTAATATATCCCACCCCTTGACAGGTGCATCCATAAGCTAGGGCACTGTCCGATTCACCTCTACCCCATTGCGGACATGGACTTTGTCTCTGGAACTGGTGCACTACAATGCTGAGAACTAGATTCTGCACTCGGTATCTTCCCCTTTGCTCTACCTATTATACTTGAGTTTGACTTGATTGTATTTATGTATAGTATTATCTTATCTGTTCAGCACAAAGCTTTCCACAGTACCTCAACACACGTGACACTAATAGACCCCAGCCTCAGTACGTCAGGGATGGACTGAAGATCTCCACTTGTTGATGGTCTGAAATCTTCCCCTTTTCCCATCAGACTTCTCTCCAATTTTAGGCAATTATATTTCCAACTCAATCGGTAATATTTTATTTTGTTTAGTTTAGTTTGGAAACAGGCCCTTCGGCCCACTGAGTCCGTGCCGACCAGCAATCCAATCCCAGCATATTAATGCTATCCTACACAAACTGGGGACAATTTATATTTACACCAAGCCAATTAACCTACAAACCTGTACGTCTTTGGAGTGTGGGAGGAAGCCGAAGATCTCGGGGAAAACCCACGCGGGTCACGGGGAGAAGGTACAAACTCGGGAAAGGCAGCACCCGTAGTCAGGATTGAACCCGGGTCTCCGGCGCTGTGAGATAGTAGCTCGATCTCTGCGCCACCGTGCCACCCTAATCTGGCTGTAAATTGGCGTATTATTTTATAATGCTAATGAAGGCCGGACCAGGTGCCTGTGAAGATCCAGGTAAAAACTAGCAAACTGAAAGCCAGGAGTGTAAGGAATGGCATCAGAAATGCTTGTTACTGTGGAAACAGGCAGAATAACTTAGTGTAGGAAGGAACTGCAGATGCTGGCTTAAACCAAAGATAGACACAAAATGCTGGAGTAACTCAGCGGGACAGGCAGCTGATCGGTGGTAAGTGACCGTGGATCTGTGTTCAATAGAGGACATTCCTAATTCTTTATGTAAATCTTGGGAACGCAAGTGAAAATTATTTTGTCGGTACACTGCAGATAATTATACAGAGCTCTAATTATAATCCAACCGACACAATAAACATTTGCAACTTCTAAGTGTTGGTGAGTTCCCACCCATTAAATGCCCACGTTAGCTGTAATTGCAATGTTTCCCACCAACACGACTCCATTAAGCTAGTAATCTATTGATAAATATTATGCTCCTTTGTCAGCCAGATTGTCTTAATAATCCAACACGCACAGAGGGGCAAATTCTCATGGCCAATATACAACGATGTACACAGTGGCAGGTCCAAGGACATCCTCCCCACATCCAGGTACTGTTGGAAAGAACTGCAGATGCTGGTTTGAATCGAAGATAGACACAAAATGGCTGATCATATTGAATGGCGGTGCAGGCTCGATGGGCCGAATGGCCTACTCCTGCACCTATTTTCTATGTTTCTATGTTTCTCTGTGTGTGTGTGTGTGTATATGTGTGTGCACGTGTGTTGTGTCCGTATGTGTGCGTGTGCGTGTTCATGTGTATGTGTGAGTGCACATATGTACGCGCGTGTGTGTCCATGTGCGTGTGTGCGTGCATGTGTGCACATGTGTGTGTGTGCGTGTTTATGTATGTGTGTTTGTGCACGTGTGTGTGTGTGTGTGTGTGCGTGTATGTGTGTGCACGTGTGCTTGTGTTCATGTGCGTGTGTGTGTATGTATGCGTGTGCGTGCGTGTGCGTGCGTGTGTGTGTGCGTGTGTGTGTATGTGTGTGTGTGCGCGTGTGCGTGTGCGTGTGCGATTACAACACTGACTGTACCTCAGTGTGTGTTGTTCTCGGGCTGTGTAGGGAGGTGTGGATGTGGAGATGTACGAGTCGTTCATCTTCAACGAGAAGCCTCTCCCCCAGTGTGGGACTGTCCCAGATACCCGCCCCCTCCTCACCCACACACGCCCTCCCCCCACACACCCCCACCCCACACACCCCACCCCACACACCCCCACCCCACACACCCCACCCCACACACCCCCACCCCACACACCCCCACCCCACACACCCCCATCCCACACACCCCCAACCCCACCCCCCCCCACCCCACATACCTCCAACCCTACACCCCCCCACCCCACACCCCCCCACACCCCCCACCCCACACCCCCCCACCCCACACCCCCCCACCCAACTCACCCCCACCCCACACACCCCACCCCACACACCCCCACCCCACACACACCCACCCCACTCACCCCCACCCCACACACCCCCAACCCCACCCCCCCACCCCACACACCTCCAACCCCACATACCTCCAACCCCACACCCCCCCACCCCACACCCCCCCACCCCACACCCCCCCACCCCACTCACCCCCAACCCCACACACCCCCACCCCACACCCCCCCAACCCCACCCCCCCACCCCACATACCTCCAACCCCACATACCTCCAACCCCACACCCCCCCACCCCACACCCCCCCACCCCACTCACCCCCAACCCCACACACCCCCACCCCACACCCCCCCAACCCCACCCCCCCCCACCCCACCCCCCCCCCACCCCCACACCCCCCCACCCCACACACCCCCACCCCACTCACCCCCAACCCCACACACCCCCACCCCACACCCCCCCAACCCCACCCCCCCACCCCATACACCCCCAACCCCACACACCCCCAACCCCACACACCCCCACCCCACTCACCCCCACCCCACACACCCCCACCCCACGCACCCCCCCACCCCACGCACCCGAACCCCACTCACCACACACCCCCACCCCACGCACACCCCCACCCACTCTGGAACATCACCCAATCTTTGGCCAGCTCACCAGCTGACCGGATTTTGTTTTTAATTGCCGTACGTAAGCTGAGAATCCCTTATCCTCCTGCAGCCACTGCCTGTGAGGTTAAATCAATAGAACAGCGCATATTCCAAACCTGTAAAACCACTGCTGTAAAATTGCCCAACATTGATTTTTGAATTATTAATCTCTCTGTACACTGTGTGAATGATCGCTGTAATTTCCATTATAAATTAATTCCTCTCCCCTCTAAACATCCCCTGACTTGTCTCCTCCCTCAAACTGTCCGCTCTTTTTTTAATATATTTCAAAATATACAACATAGAACATCAAACAGGCCCTTCGGCCCACAATGTCCATGCTGCACATGATGCTAAAAACAACTCTTAAATGTCCGCACATAATCTAGTTCCCTCCGACAAAGAAGAGTTCAGATCACAGAGTATTACCGCACAGAAACAGGCCCTTCGGCCCACCGAGTCCACACAGACCATTGATCGCCCGTTCACACACTAGTTCTATGATATCCCACTTTCCCATCCACTCCCCACACACTAGGCCCAATTTACAGAGGGCCGATTAACCCACAAACCCGCACGTCTTTGGGATGTGGGAGGAAACCGGAGCACCCGGAGGAAATTCACGCTGTCACGGGGAGAACGTGCAAACTCCACGCAGGCAGCAGCCGAGGTCAGAGTCGAACCCAGGTCTCTGGCGCTGTAAGGCAGCAACTCTACCGCTGTGCCACCCCATTCAACAGCTTGCAGTAAGTAATGGTAGACACAAAATGCTGGAGTAACTCAGCGGGTCAGGCAGCCATCTTGGGAGAGAAGGAATGGGTGATGTTTCGGGTCGAGACCCTTCTTCAGACTGATGTCAGGGGAGGGGGCGGGTCCCGCAACGTCACCCATTCCTTCTCTCCCAAGATGCTGCCTGACCTGCTGAGTTACTCCAGCATTTTGTGTCTACCTTCAATTTTATCCAGAATCTGCAGTTTTTTCTTATGCAGTAATATAATGTCTGATCCTGTCTGAAGAAGGGTCTCGACCCAAAATGTCACCCATTCCTCTTCTCCAGAGATGCTGCCTGACCCATTGAGTTACTTCAACATTTTGTGTCCGATTTACATTATGGCCATTTTATTCTCCCCAACTTTTAGCACTCACCTCCACACACACCATCAACCTCCACACACACCATCAACCTCCACACACACACACCATCAACCTCCACACACACACACCATCAACCTCCACACACACACACCATCAACCCACACACACACCATCAACCTCCACACACACCATCAACCTTCACACAGACCATCAACCTCTCCACACACACACCATCAACCTCCACACACACACACCATCAACCTCCACACACACACCATCAACCTCCACACACACACCATCAACCTCCACACACCATCAACCTCCACACACACCATCAACCTTCACACACACCATCAACCTACACACACACACCATCAACCTCCACACACGCACCATCAACCTCCACACACACACACACCATCAACCTCCACACACACACCATCAACCTCATCAACACCACTACGCCACTGGAACTCTGAGGAGATTTGGTACGTTGTTAAATTGCTGTTAAATTCACCAAGTGCTTGTGCTATAACACCAGGATAAGCCCTCAACCAAGAAAACCAAGCCCTAAACCATCATAGCATTGAAACTAAAGATAGACACAAAAAGCTGGAGTTACTCAGCGGGTCAGACAGCATCTCTGGAGATGTTTCAGGGCAAGACCCTTCTTCAGACCGCGCCGCAAAACATCACCTATTCCTTTTCTCCAGAGATGTCTGACCTGCTGAGTTACTCCAGTTTCTGCCTCTATCTTTAGACCAACATCTGCAGTTCCTTCCTACACATAGTGTCTAAACTATCTATACACACTTACTGTATGCTGTAGGCCAATAACTAACTGCATATTCAGTGACAAGCTATCCAAAGACGTACAGGTATGTAGGTTAATTGGCTGGGTAAATGTAAAAATTGTCCCTAGTGGGTGTAGGATAGTGTTAATGTGCGGGGATCGCTGGGCGGCACGGACTTGGAGGGCCGAATAGGCCTGTTTCCGGCTGTATAGATATGATATGATGATATGATAATCTACATGTCAACAAACACACAAGCAAAATGTTTATCCTAGAAACACAATCCTAATGCCACTCGAGAAGCTAAAATGCCTTTACACAGTTAAACTATCAGACAACAAGAACTAGGCGTGTAGATGCCAGTTTATCATCGGGGTTATCAAGTGGGGCATCTCCCTTCACTGGTGTTTTGTTGAGTTAGGCCCACGACTAAGGTTGCCAACTTCCTCACTCCCAAATACGGGACAAGGTGACGTCACCCTTTATCCCTTCTTTGGGAGTGAGGAAGTTGGCAACCTTACTAATATGGGACAATACGGGACAAACTAAGTTAGCCCAAAATACGGGATGTCCCGGCTAATACGGGACAGTTGGCAACCCTGCCCACGACACCTCGGGAAGGCTCAACAGTTGGTTCTGGAGTCCCAGAACCACCCCCCTCAATACCTGCTCTCACCACCCATGCCACCAGTGTGCACTACTAGGCAGCTAACTCTTTAAATATCTACAATGTGAAGGAAAGTCGACCAACATTCCATCGAACATCTACAAGTGTACGACATAGAGTACAGTGAATGGTTACATCATGACTTAATAAGTTTGATAACTCAAAGGCCAGGACTGAAGGAGGCTACAGAAAGAGGTGGGCATTGCCCGGTCCATCACGGGTACTGACCTCCCCACCATTGGAAGGATCTATAGACAATAGACAATAGGTGCAGGAGTAGGCCATTCGGCCCTTCAAGCCAGCACCGCCATTCAATGTGATCATGGCTGATCATTCTCAATCAGTACCCCGTTCCTGCCTTCTCCCCGTACCCCCTGACTCTGCTATCCTTAAGAGCTCTATCTAGCTCTCTCTTGAATTCATCCAGTGAATCGGCCTCCACTGCCTTCTGTGGCAGAGAATTCCACAAATTCACAACTCTCTGGGTGAAAAAGTTTCTTCTCACAGTTTTAAATGGCCTCCCCTTTATTCTTAGACTGTGTGGCCCCTGGTTCTGGACTCCCCCAACATTGGGAACATTTTTCCTGCATCTAGCTTGTCCAGTCCTTTTATAATTTTATACGTTTCTATAAGATCCTCCTCTCATCCTTCTAAATAAATTCCAGTGAATACAAGCCCAGTCTTTCCAATCTTTCCTCATATGACAGTCCCGCCATCCTGGGGATTAGCCTCGTGAACCTTCGCTGCACTGCCTCAATAGCAAGGACGTCCTTCCTCAAATTAGGAGACCAAATCTGCACACAGTACTCCGGGTGCGGTCTCACTAGGGCCCTGTACAACTGCAGAAGGACCTCTTGCCTCCTACACTCAATTCCTCTCGTTATGAAGGCCAACATGACATTAGGTTTCTTGACTGCCTGAACAGTTTCTTCCCAACAACCATCAGGCTCTTGAACACTGACCGCAGCAACTGTGAACTACAATGGGTTTTGGCTTGGTTGCACTCCAGATTTTGGTTTTGCACTATTATTACCGAGTATTACTACACCTGTCCCTTTACCTCCCCCCTCAACTCCATCCAAGGACCCAAACAGTCTTTCCAGGTGAGACAGAGGTTCACCTGCACCTCCTCCAACCTCATCTATTGCATCCGCTGCTCCAGATGTCAACTTATTTACATCGGCGAAACCAAGCGCAGGCTCGGCGATCGCTTCGCTCAACACCTGCGCTCGGTCCGCGTTGGCCAATCTGATCTCCCGGTGGCCGAGCACTTCAACTCCCCCTCCCATTCCCAGTCTGACCTTTCTGTCATGGGCCTCCTCCAGTGCCATAGTGAAGCCCACCGGAAATTGGAGGAACGAACAGCACCTCATATTTCGCCTGGGCAGCTTGCAGCCCAGTGGTATGAACATCGACTTCTCCAACTTTAGATAGTTCCTCTGTCCCTCTCTTCCCCTCCCCCTTCCCAGTTCTCCCTCTATCTTCCTGTCTCCACCTATATCCTTCCTTTGTCCCGCCCCCTCCCCTGACATCAGTCTGAAGAAGGGTCTCGACCCGAAACGTCGCCCATTCCTTCTCTCCTGAGATGCTGCCTGACCTGCTGAGTTACTCCAGTATATTTTGTGAATAAATACCTTCGACTGAGTATTACTGATTATTAATTTAATGTATTATTGATGATTGTGTGTTTATTCTTGTGCGTTGTTGCATTAATGGATCTGAAACACTGCAGCAAGTCTTTCGTTGATCAGTCAATAGTATACATGACCATTAAACACTCTCTCACCTCTTGATTCGTGACACTAGGAGTTATTTACAGAGGGTCAATAACCTATTGACCAGCTTGCCTTTGGGATGGGCGTGGAAACCAGAGCACCCGGACAAAATTCACACAGTCACAGGTGGAACGTGCAAGCTCCACACAGACAGCACCCAAGGTCAGGATCGAACCTGGGCCACAAGACACATGATCTTAAAGGACAACAAAAATTTTAGCAAGGAACGACATCAAAAGCTGGAGTAACTCAGCGGGTCAGGCAGCATCTCTGGAGAAAAGGAACAGGTGACGTTTAGGGTCGAGACCCTTCTTCAGACTGAACCAGCATCTGGAGTTCCTTCCTACACATAAATATTTTAGCAAAGTGGCCTCAAGGGTGACTTTCATTGAAAGAGGGCCCACTGCCCTGCAAAATGGGATGGTTTTCCATTCTCATGATTGCAGAACAATTTATATTCATCACATATCAACCCAAGAGTGGATAATTGAAGGAAATGATAGAGGAGCTGGTATTTGCATGATCAGCACTTGTGCCATGTTGGGGGGAAATTCATACGTGATAGGAGCAGAATTAGGCTATTCGGCCCATCAAATCTACTCCGCCATTCAATCATGGCTGATCTATCTCTCCCTCCTAACCCCATTCTCCTGCATTCTCCCCATAACCCCTGACACCCGTACTAATCAAGAATCTATCTATCTATCTCTGCCTTTAAAATATCCATTGACTTGGCCTCCACAACCTTCTGTGGCAAAGAATCCCACAGATTCACCACCCTCTGATTAAAGAAATTCCTCCTCATCTCTTTTCTAAAGGAATGTCCCGGATGATTTAGAATCTGCCTTTCTCCCATTAGAAAGAACTCAATTAACCGAACAACCCACGTGTTTCTTGGATGTGAGAGGAAACCGGAGCACCCGGAGGAAACCCACACAGTCACAGAGAGAGGGTGCAATCTCCACACAGACATCACCTGAGGTCAGGATCGAACCCCTGGCGTGTGTGAGACAGCGGTACTACCCGCTGCGCCACAGTGCCGTCCCAAGCAGAAGAGCTCGTTAAGCGAAGAATATCAGAGTGAGGGACATCACAGAGAGAGGTGTTACAGTGAGAGACACAAGAATCAGGGTATTACAGTGAAAGTAATACAGTGCCTGACCTGCTGAGTTACTCCAGCATTTTGTGAATAAATCGATTTGTACCAGCATCTGCAGTTATTTTCTTATATTACAGTGAAAGGTATGACAGTGGAGACAGACATCAAATGCTGGAGTAACTCAGCGGGTCAAGCAGCATCTCTGGAGAGAAGGAATGGGTGACGTTTCGGGTCGAGACCCTTCTTATTACAGATGGAGTATTACTGATGGGCATCACATTATTACAGTTTGGGGTATTACGGAGCGATGTATCACAGTCAGTGGTATTAAAATATAAAGTTTCAATGTTTCAAGGTCAGTTTATTGTCACATGTACCAATTAAGGTGCAGTGAAATTTGAGTTATGAAAGTAAGGGCCACTACAGTGATGGGATATTACAGTGTGGGTATTACAGTGTGGGTATTACAGTGTGGGGTATTACAGTGTGGGGTATTACAGTGTGGGATATTACAGTGTGGATATTACACTGTGGGTATTACAGTGTGGCTATTACAGTGTGGGGTATTACAGTGTGGGATATTACAGTGTGGGGTATTACAGTGTGGGATATTATTGTGTGGGATATTACAGTGTGGGGTATTACAGTGTGGGGTATTACAGTGTGGGGTATTACAGTGTGGGATATTACAGTGTGAGGTATTAGAGTGTGTGTGTGTGTGATATATGTGTATTACAGTGTGGGATATTATAGTGTGGGATATTACAGTGTGGGGTATTACAGTGTGGGATATTACAGTGTGGGATATTACAGTGTGGGATATTACAGTGTGCGATATTACAGTGTGCGATATTACAGTGTGGGCTATTGCAGTGTGGGGTATTAGAGTGTGGGATATTACAGTATGGGGTATTACAGTGTGGGATATTACAGTGTGGGATATTACAGTGTGGGTATTACAATGTGGGATATTGCAGTGTGGGATATTACAGTGTGGGGTATTACAGTGTGGGATATTACAGTGTGGGTATTACAGTGTGGGATATTACAGTGTGGGTATTACAGTGTGGGATATTGCTGTGTGGGATATTACAGTGTGGGGTATTACAGTGTGGGATATTACAGTGTGGGATATTACAGTGTGAGGTATTAGAGTGTGGGATATTGCAGTGTGGGCTATTGCAGTGTGGGGTATTAGAGTGTGGGATATTACAGTGTGGGGTATTTCAGTGTGGGATATTGCAGTGTGGGCTATTGCAGTGTGGGGTATTAGAGTGTGGGATATTACAGTGTGGGCTATTGCAGTGTGGGGTATTAGAGTGTGGGGTATTAGAGTGTGGGATATTACAGTGTGGGCTATTGCAGTGTGGGATATTACAGTGCGGGATATTACAGTGTGGGTATTACAGTGTGGGATATTACAGTGTGGGTATTACAGTGTGGGTATTACAGTGTGGGTATTACAGTGTGGGTGTTACAGTGTGGGATATTACAGTGTGGGTATTACAGTGTGGGATATTACAGTGTGGGCTATTGCAGTGTGGGGTGTTACAGTGTCGGTATTACAGTGTGGGATATTACAGTGGGGTATTACAGTGTGGGGTGTTACAGTGTGGGTATTACAGTGTGGGTATTACAGTGTGGGTGTTACAGTGTGGGATATTACAGTGTGGGTATTACAGTGTGGGATATTACAGTGTGGGCTATTGCAGTGTGGGGTGTTACAGTGTCGGTATTACAGTGTGGGATATTACAGTGGGGTATTACAGTGTGGGGTGTTACAGTGTGGGTATTACAGTGTGGGATATTACAGTGTGGGATATTACAGTGTGGGATATTACAGTGTGGGATATTACAGTGTGGGTATTGCAGTGTGGGATATTACAGTGCGGGATATTACAGTGTGGGTATTACAGTGTGGGATATTACAGTGTGGGTATTACATTGTGGGTATTACAGTGTGGGTATTACAGTGTGGGTGTTACAGTGTGGGATATTACAGTGTGGGTATTACAGTGTGGGATATTACAGTGTGGGCTATTGCAGTGTGGGGTGTTACAGTGTCGGTATTACAGTGTGGGATATTACAGTGGGGTATTACAGTGTGGGGTGTTACAGTGTGGGTATTACAGTGTGGGTATTACAGTGTGGGTGTTACAGTGTGGGATATTACAGTGTGGGTATTACAGTGTGGGATATTACAGTGTGGGCTATTGCAGTGTGGGGTGTTACAGTGTCGGTATTACAGTGTGGGATATTACAGTGGGGTATTACAGTGTGGGGTGTTACAGTGTGGGTATTACAGTGTGGGATATTACAGTGTGGGATATTACAGTGTGGGATATTACAGTGTGGGATATTACAGTGTGGGTATTGCAGTGTGGGATATTACAGTGTGGGATATTACAGTGTGGGATATTACAGTGTGGGATATTACAGTGTGGGATATTACAGTGTGGGATATTACAGTGTGGGATATTACAGTGTGGGTATTGCAGTGTGGGATATTACAGTGTGGGTATTACAGTGTGGGATATTACAGTGTGGGATATTACAGTGTGGGATATTACAGTGTGGGATATTACAGTGTGGGATATTACAGTGTGGGATATTGCAGTGTGGGGTATTGCAGTGTGGGATATTACAGTGTGGCCTATTGCAGTGTGGGGTATTAGAGTGTGGGATATTACAGTGTGGGCTATTGCAGTGTGGGGTGTTACAGTGTCGGTATTACAGTGTGGGATATTACAGTGTGGGTATTGCAGTGTGGGATCTTACAGTGTGTAGGCGGGGGCGGGGGGGGGGGGGGCGGGGGATACAGTCTCCGACGTCCCCACTGTCGGTATAACAGCGTTTGGAAGTGAGATGAGACGCCACACAGCCCAGGGCATGAGAGGGTAATAACGTGCAGGACAAGTAGTGTAGGTTCCCGCGGGTCGCCAGACCCAGGTGACGGGCAACTCATTCCCGTGGGGTAAACCCTTCTCCCTGACGCGGTTGGGGACGGGGACGGGGACGGGGACCGGGGCGCCTCCCTCCCACACACACCGACCGCTGCCGGGACCAGCAGCAAAGTATCAGCGCACACTTGGCCCGGCAGCCGCCAGCTTGCAGTCAAACATGGTCTCTTGCTTTTTGGAGGGGTGATTTGGTCTTGGCAAGGGGATGGGGGGGGGGGGGGGGGGGGGTGGTGGGGGGGAGGGGGGGGGGAGCATTGACAGAACAGAACAAGCTTGTTGCTCCGGGCATCGATTAACTAACTCCCTTCTCATGAAGGTGAGGTATTGGCAGGGTTCCTGGAAATTGTGTTCCCTCAGCGGGAGAGATACAATGAGGATATCACAGTGTATCCTTCACCGCGGTGGGCAACACACGTACACACACACACACACACACACACACACAGGGACTCCCTCCAAGAGACCATTCCCAGGCCGAGGCACGGGGCTGTTTATGGAAGCATTATATATTTATATATATGCTATAAATAAATATATATATATATATATATATATATAAATATATAAGGCGTCTCGACCCGAAACGTCACCCATTCCTTCTCTCCAAAGATGCTGCCTGATTTTCTGAGTTACTCCAGCATTTTGTGTTTACCTTCGATTGAAACCAGCATCTGCAGTTCCTTCCTACATATGTGTGTGTGTGTGTGTGTGTGTGTGTGTGTGTGTGCATAATTATCTATATATATTTTCCCCCAAAGCTCGCTGCTAATTCCTCTCTTGAAAGATGCGAGTTCACCTCCTGAATCTTGAGGGAACTATTCTCCCCTGAAACTCCAGCCTCTGACCTGCCGAATGCCACGAAGCAGTGGCGATCTGGATTAAGTATCAGTCGCCACTGTGTATATCGTCGCAGCAAATCAAGGGATACGTGGAGAAAGCAGGAACGGGGTACTGATTCTGGATGATCAGCCATGATCACATTGAATGGCGGTGCTGGCTCGAAGGGGCTGATTGGCCTACTCCTGCACCTATTTTCTATGTTTCTATAGATGAGAATAGGTGTAGAAACAGTCGCCTTCCTCACTCCACGCTCCCCAGGATGAAGATGAGCTCATTGGCCTACTCCTGCACCTATTTTCTATGTTTCTATAGATGAGAATGGGTGTAGAAACAGTCGCCTTCCTCACTCCACGCTCCCCAGGATGAAGATGAGCTCATATGGTCATGTGTTTGGAGCAGAATTAGGCCATTCGGCCCATCGAGTCTACTCCACCATTCAATCATGGCTGATCTATCTCTCCCTCCTAACCCCATTCATTCTCCTGCCTTCTCCCCACAATCCCTGACACCCGCACTAATCAAGAATCTATCTATCTCTGCCTTGAAACATATCCATTGACTTGTGGCCTCCACAGCCTTCTGTGGCAATGAATCCCACAGATTCACCACCCTCTGGTATCTGAGCTGAGGGGGGTGGGGGGTATTAGAGGAGCTGAGGTGCGAGACGTGTTCACAACTCACCGGCCAAACTATCGTAGCAGTCGATCTCGGTGTTCTCGATAAGTCGGTTCTGCTCGTCGGTCAACCCGACCCGTCCTGGGCGGAACTCAGCGACGCCCTCGCCCCGACCTTCGCTGCCCCGGACCCCCTTGAGTTGCAGCAGCGCCCAGTGATATTTGCCGATTGCCTCCCGGAATTTCTTCTCCCTGTAGCACTGGTTCCCTTCCACCTTGAAGCCCACGGCTCGCTGGATCTTGGAGCCGTGTTCCCCCTCGCCCGCTCCTTGCTGGGCGCCGGGAGGGCTGGAGGGGGGTGGGACGGGGGTATCCCAGGATCCAGCCACGACGCGGGACCCCGCACCCAGGCCGGCGAGACCCCCGCCCCCGCCCTGCGCTTTCAGGGGATACACATTCTCCATCTCGTCTACAGACGCACCATTCTTCGCCAGATCGGAAACCTGTCGCCGCTTGATGGCCTGGAGCAGTCTGCTGTGCATCAACGACGGCTGGTGGTCGGGTCGGGTGGGGTCGGGTCTGTCCTCCCCCCCACTACCCGCTGTGGCCGATGTTCGAGGTAACCCGGCGGAGATCCTTCAGCACCGCGGACAGCGCACTTCAGCACCGCGGACAGCACACTTCAGCACCGCGGACAGCACACTTCAGCACCGCGGACAGCACACTTCAGCGCCGCGGACAGCGCACTTCAGCGCCGCGGACAGCGCACTTCAGCGCCGCGGACAGCGCACTTCAGCGCCGCTCACTGCAGCGGCGCCCGTTAGAAAACATCGAAAATAGAACAAAAATAGGTGCAGGAGGAGGCCATTCGGCCCAGCACCGCCATTCAACATGATCACGGTCGATCATCCACAACCTGCTTTCTCCCCATATCCCCCTAGTTAAACCTAACTCTCTCTTGAAAACATTCAGAGAATTGGCCTCCACTGCCTTCTCAGGCAGTGAATTCCACAGATTCACAACTCTGGGTGAAAAGGTTTTTCCTCATATAGACAATAGGTGCAGGAGGAGGCCATTCGGCCCTTCGAGCCAGCACCGCCATTCAATGTGATCGTGGCTGATCATTCTCGATCAGTACCCCGTTCCTGCCTTCTCCCCATACCCCCTGACTCCACTATCCTTAAGAGCTCTATCCAGCTCTCTCTTGAATGCATTCAGGGAATTGGCCTCCATTGCCTTCTGAGGCAGAGAATTCCACAGATTCACAACTCTGGGTGAAAAAGTTTTTCCTCATCTCAGTTCTAAATGGCCTACCCCTTATTATTAAACTGTGTGGCCCCTGGTTCTGGGCTCCCCCAACATTGGGAACATGTTTCCTGCCCCTAACGTGTCCAACCTCTTAATAATCTTATACGTTTCGATAAGATCTCCTCTCATCCTTCTGAATTCCAGTGTATACAAGCCTAGTCGCTCCAGTCTTTCAACATATGACAGTCCTGCCATTCCGGGAATTAACCTAGTGAACCTACGAATTCCACAGATTCACAACTCTGGGAGAAAAAGTTTTTCCTCATCTCAGTCCTAAATGGCCGACCCTTTATTTTTAAACTGTGTGACCCCTGGTTCTGGACTCCCCCAACATGGGGAACATTTTGCCTGCATCTAGCCCGTCCCCGCTCCTTAACCCTTCGAGGTGTAGGAAGCAACTGCAGATATAGATGGTAGACACAAAATGCTGGAGTAACTCAGCGGGTCAGGCAGCATCTCTGGAGAGAAGGAATGGGTGACGTTTCAAACTGAAGAAGGGTCTCGACCCGAAGCGTCACCCATTCCTTCTGGTATGGCTGGTATGAAGGAGGGTCTTGATCCATTCCTTCAATGTCACCCATTCCTTCTCCCCAGAGACACAGCCTGTCCCGCTGAGTTACTCCAGCATTTTCCGTGTCTACCTTCGATTTAAACCAGCATCTGCAGTTCCATCCTACACATAGACACAAAATGCTTGAGTAACTCAGCGGGACTGGCAGTATCTTTGAGAGAAGGTATGAGCGACATTTGTTGTCACCTAATCTGTGGCCCATCCTCATGGAAGGTTAATTTTGCTTCCTCAGTGATATCTGCATCCAGATTTTAATTGGCGTTCACATGACTTGGGTACTGTTGCAACATTTAAGAAACATTTAGACAGGGACTTGGATAGGCCAGGTTTAGAGGGATGTGGGCCAAAACGCAGGCAGGTGGGACTAGTGTAGATGGGGCATGTTGGATGGTGTGGGCAGGTTTGGCTGAATGGCCTGTTTTCTACGCTGTATGACTCAATGAAATCTGGTGGGATTTGCACTTGTATCTCCTGATTAATGATCCAGGGCTCCACAGCAATGTAATCCCTGGCTCAGTTAAATGTTTTTCCAGTCATATACTTTGTTGAGGACTTTTGACGTTTTCTGGGGAGCTGGGGACAGAATTGTGAAAACCAGGTATCTAGATCTTTAGGTACACACAAAATGCTGGAATAACTCAGCGGGTCAGGCAGCATCTCGGGAGAGAAGGAATGGGTAAAGTTTCAGGTCGAGACCCTTCTTCAGACTTCTGAAGGGTCTCGACCCAAAACGTCACCCATTCCTTCTCTCCAGAGATGCTGCCTGACCCGCTGAGTTACTCCAGCAATTTGTGTCTGCCTTCGATTTAAACCAGCATGTGCAACTTTTTTTTCCTATCCAGTTCTTTCATCAGAGAGCGGTGAATCTCTGGAATTCTTTGCCACAGAAGGCTGTGGAGGCCCAGTCGGTGGATATTTTTAAGGCAGAGATAGATTCTTGATTAGTACGGGTGTCAGAGGTTATGGGGAGATGGCAAGAGAATGGGGTTAGGAGGGAGAGATGGATCAGCCATGATTGAATGCGGAATAGACTTGATGGGCCGAATGGCCTAATTCTACTCCGATTCCTTATGACGAATGACAATGGTGTAGCCTCTGCAGTGCTGATGTAGTATTTCATGTCCTGATGTAGTAATTTCATTGTAGACACAAAATGCTGGAGTAACTTAGCAGGTCAGGCAGCATCTCCTGTCGACTCTCAGTCTAAAGAAGAGTTTCGACCTGAAACGTCACTTATTCCTCATCTCCAGAAATGCTCCTTGACCCGCTGAGTTACTCCAGCATTTTGTGTCTATCGTCAATGAAATGACCACCTCAGCAAATGAAAAACTACAGGACTGCAGTTCCTTCTTACACGCGTAGTAATTTCATTGTTCTGTTTGGGACACATGACTATAAAACACTTTTGACCAGCAGCGAAAGTTCAGCTGTCAAGTAACAGGCATGTTGACGTTTCACAAAATGTCGATCACCATGGAAGGATTACACAGCATTTGGCTGATGATTCTCATGAGCTTCAAGGCAGCATCCTTGCGCTCAGTAACACGAGAAGGCATCACCCAATTGTTCACTATATCAGGGCACAGCCCTGAATCATTTTGAGATCGTTTTTTATTAAATAAACCAACACTCCTTCTTTTGCTATCTCCTGGCTCAACCTTGAGCCATTAGTGTTATGATTCACTTTGGATTGGTTATCGCAGGTCTTAAATCAATCAGCCCAGGAGTTTGATTTAATATTTTACAACGTGCCTTTTGCTCTATCCATTGTACTTGTCCATGTACGGTAAATCCGATCAGTTTGGATAGCATGCAACCAAGCTTTTCACAGTACCTCGGTACGTGACAATAACAAAGCTAAACCTAAGCTATACTCCACAGACGCATCACAAATATCTGGGCTATATTTCACCAGAGTCTGTGCCATTTGTCAGATGTCAAGTCAAGACTGTTTTATTGTCATATGTCCCAGACAGAACAATGAAATTCTTACTTGCTGCAGCACAACAGAATATGTTCACAAGGTCATAAAGGTGATAGGAGTAGAATTAGGCCATTCAGCCCATCAAGTCTCCTCCGCCCTTCAATCGTGGCTGATCTATCTCTCCCTCCTAAACCCATTCTCCCGCCTTCTCCTCACAACTGCCGACACCTGCACTAATCAAGAATCTATCCGTCTCTGCCTTAAAAATATCCACTGACTTGGCCTCTGCAGCCTTCTGTGGCAAAGAGTTCCACAGATCCACCACCACTGTATTGGTCCCTCAGGTGATCGTAGACATACATGGGTTGCAAGTTTGCAGATGACGCCAAGATTGCTGGGGTCCCTGACTGTGAGGAAGGCTATCAAAGTATACAGCAGGGCCTGTTTCCACGCTGCATCTCTAAACTAAACAATCCTGACTACGGGTGCCGTCTGTACAGAGTTTGTACGTTCTCCCCGTGACAGGTGTAGGTTTTCTCCGAGATCTTCGGCTTCCCCCTACATTCCAAAGACATGCAGGTTTGTAGGTTAATTGGCTTCGTATAATTGTAAACTGTCCCTAGTGTGTGTGGGATAGTGTTAGTGTGGTAGGATCGATGGTCGGTGCAGACACGGTGGGCCGAATGGCTGTTTCTGTGCTGTGTCTCTAAACTAATCGAAACAAACCTGTTGGGCATCTAATTCATTTGGATAATGGCCACTGACAGATGAATGAGAACGTATCCAGTCAAAGCTGCTTTCAACAAGACTAATGACTCATTTAATTATAAATGTAAACATAATTTCAGACAGTAAAAGGGAGAAATTACTGGAAATGCTCAGCAGGTCAGGCATCATCTGTGAAAAGAGAAACAAAGTTAATGTTTCGGGTCAAATTATATTGTGATGATGTTATTTTTTAATTTAGTTTAATTTAGTTTTGCGATACAGTACGGAAACAGGCCCTTTGGCCTACAGAGTCTGTGCTGACCAGCACACTTACACTATCCTACACACACTAGGTACAAATTCACAATTTTATGGAAGCTCGTTAACCTACAACCTGTTAAGTCTTTGGAGCGTGGTAGGAAACCGGAGCACCCGGAGAAAACCCATGCAAGTCATGGGGAGAATGTACAAACTCTGTACAGACAGCACCCATGGTCAGGATTGTACCCAGGTCTCTGGTGCTGTACGGCAGCAACTCTACTGCTGCGCCACGGTGCCACAAACCTCAGCCACTCTTGGCTCAAATTCAAGAACCAGGATAAAGTGTGTATAAACAATAGACAATAGGTGCAGGAGGAGGCCATTCGGCCCTTCGAGCCAGCAACGCCATTCAATGTGATCATGGCTGATCATTCTCAATCAGTACCCCGTTCCTGCCTTCTCCCCATACCCCCTGACTCCGCTATCCTTAAGAGCTCTATCTAGCTCTCTCTTGAATGCATTCAGAGACTTAGCCTCCACTGCCTTCTGAGGCAGAGAATTCCACAGATGGAACATTGTTCAAAATCTTCCAGAATTTGCAGATTTTTGCTTGTTGAAATGGTTGGGATGAAATTCGAAAGATGCATGTCATCAGCTCATATCATAAGGGATTGGAGTAGTTAGGCCATTTGGCCCATCTACTCCGCCATTCAATCATGGCTGATCTATCTCTCCCTCTTAACCCCATTCTCCCCATAACCCCCGACACCCGTACGAATCTAGAATCTATCTATCTCTGCCATTCAAATATCCATTGACTTGGACTCCACAGCCACCCGGGGCAATGAACTCCACAGAACCACCACCCTCTGACTAAAGAAATTACTCCTTTCCAAAGATACGTCCATTTATTCTGCAGCTATGGCCCTTGGTCCTAGACTCTCCCACTGGTGGAAACATCCTCTCCACATCCACTCTATCCCGGCCTCTCACTATTCGGTAAGTTTCAATGAGGTAGTGGCAGCAATGTTTAGCCAGAAGGCCGCCCTCCACTGAAAGTGGCCCAACTGAAGGCAGTAATGGCGGTGATGTTTACCCAGAATGCTGTGGGCTGCAGAAAGTGCCCAGGACGTCAATGAAACAGTTAATGTTCTTAATGAGTTCTTTCGGGCAGTGGATGGGGTTGGTGATTCCTACTTACATAAAAGCTGACTTACGTAAAGGTTCACAGAACATGCGTCTGGGAGAGCCTGTATATAAAACTCACTTGGAACTTTAATGATCAGATCGGCATACTAAATTTTTATTCATCACGCTTTCTGTAACATTGATAGTTCCAATATTACCCAAATGTACAAAAGAAATTGCACAGAAGAATCTTTGTTAATAAATTGGACTGGGAGCTTGGAGATTGTTCAGGGTTCCTTGGCACAGAGTGCTGGAGTATCTCAGCGAGACAGGCAGCATCTCTGGAGAGAAGGAATGGGTGACGTTTCGGGTTGAGACCCTTCTTCACGGTTCCTCCCCATCTACCCTCTGCAGTGTGGACAGTGACACCCAAAATATCAGCCTCTGCATCCAACTCCAATTAAGAAACACAGTTTTCTTTAATTTAAAGTGATTTCATTACAGAAGTGCACACTGTAATCAATCTTTGCATTATCAGTAACTTTGCAATCTCATGAACGCTATATGAATGTGACAATATGGTTCCTGAAAATATTTTGAATGCAACCTATTTAACTGGGTTCAGCACTAAATGAGGCTGTCATAGCGGTGCAGCTGGTAGACCTGCTGCCTCACAGCGCCAGTTCATAGGTTCGATCCTGACCTCTGTGTGTGGAGTTTGCCCGTTCTCCCTCTGACCACGTTGGTTTCCTCTGGGTGCTCCGGTTTCCTCCCACTCTCCAAAGTCCTGGTTTGTAGGTTAATTGATGAGTAATTGTTTAAAGGTTATGGGGAGAAGGCTGGAGAATGGGGTTAGGAAGAAGCGATAGATCAGCCAGTAGACTTGACTGTATGAATTGTCCCTAGTGTGTAGGATAGAACTAGTGTATGGGTGACCACTGGCCTCGGTGGGTTGAAGGACCTGTTTTCGCGCTGTATCCCAATACTAAACTGAACCAAACCTGATTTCGATTTCCCTTTCCGGAACGTTCCTTGCTGGGACCGGCCATTCCACGTGGACTAAACGCAATAAATAGTTTTGAGTAAAACACGTCACCTTGACAGCCCGAGCCTCAGAGCTAGTGGCCACCTGATCAAAGACTAATCCACAAATCAAACTATGGTAACAAGAGCCGAATTAAAACAATTTTTATACCTTCTCAGAAGCATGAAAAACAGAACGGTTGGGAAAGAAAGGTTGGCTTATAAATACAGATGGTTAGGCATTTAACACTCTAAAAGGCATAAAATCAGCGTGTAAAACAGCCTGCTTCGAACGGTCTGCTCAGCGCCACGATACCCCAATATGACTGAGATGCATTCATAACAATAGCTCCTGAATCAACTAAACCAGATTATCCAAGTCCCTACAGGGTTCATTAAATTAGTGACTGTAACCACACTGCACCACGTAAAAATGCTGAATAAAACCCCCTAGTAGATGCCAGGGTGGCAAAGACTTGGTGGACACCGAGGCGACGTCTAAACTTCGGCAATGATCGCAGTGATCACGTACAAAATACCTGCATCAAATTTACTATCCCCTTTTTTTTTTAAAGCGCCCACACCCTCCCACCAACACAAATAAAAGAGGGCCCTGAATAAATTATCAAACAAAGCCTAAATGCTAATTGAAATCCTGTTCGCTCCAATTATTCTCCCACTGGGATGCTTGTGCTGTTAGTTAATCCCAGAACCTTTTTTTTGGGAGCGAGTAGAACAGTCATTGTGAACTTCCCAAACCACACAGTTGCCGTGACTGAAGAGGTACCGTACGTACGTAGACAAATACAGGGGTGAGCGAGCGCGCCTTTGGTGAGTTCCCGGCTACTTTAGCTTCTTCCCCAACCGCTCAAAGACGCTGACAGTCCCCGTGGAGTCCATCTGGGCCAGGCGGCCCTCTGTGCTGCTGGTCACTTTGGTGGAGACCGGAGTCCGTGCGGTGTTCTTGATGGTCACGGTGAACTCGGGGCTGCTGCGGCTCTTGGTGCTGGTCACCTTGTTGTCCTGAGTGTCGGCTTCGGCCGGGGCGGCCTTGCCCAGCCGGTGCCGGATGCTGACCTTGGCCGGGGCCGCCGACTGCAGCCGGTGCTGGGGCGCTGACCGGGGGACCTGGCCGCTCTTGCCGGGCGCGGCGCCGGCCTTGGGGACGGCCAGTCTCCTGATGGTGGTGACGGCGGCCTTGGTGTTGGCGGTCCCGGTTCTCCCCTTGACGCCGAGCGGGGGCTTGGGGCTCTCGGGCACGAGGGCCGACTGGGCTCTCTTCAAAACGCCGGCGTACTGAAGCACCGAGCCAACCTCCTCCTCATCGCTGCTCTCCTTCCTCTGACTCACAACTTCGCCCAGACGGCTGAACACTCCTGTCGGCTGAGACACAACCAGAACGTCAGCAACACCTCCAGTAATGGCTGAACAATTTAACCAGGTCTTTGTTTACGCAGATTGTTTAACATTGTTGGAGCAACTCGGTGGGTCAGGCAGTCTCTCTGGAGGGAGAACATGGCTAAACAATTCATTCGGCATCTGTCCAACTGCCCAGACCCCACCCCCAGCGCTTTCCCCTCGCTGTGTCAGAAAGCCAGGATCAATCCTGACAACGGGTGCTCTCTGTTCTGCTCACCCGCTGGTGATCCACAGCAAGGTATTGTCACCAAACACGTGCCACTCTCAAAGGTCCAGGATGGCACAGCGGGTAGAGCCGCTGCCTCACGGCGCCCGAGACCTGAGTTCAATCCCGATCACGGGCGCTGTCTGTGTATGGAGTTTGCACGTTCTCCCCGTGATCACTGGAATTTAGAAGATTGAGGGGGGATCATATAGAAACTTACAAAATTCTTAAGGGGTTGGACAGGCTAGATGCAGGAAGATTGTTCCCGATGTTGGGGAAGTCCAGAACAAGGGGTCACAGTTTAAGGATAAGGGGGAAGTCTTTTAGGACCGAGATGAGAAAGTTTTTTTTCACACAGAGAGTGGTGAATCTGTGGAATTCTCTGCCACAGAAGGTAGTTGAGGCCAGTTCATTGGCTATATTTAAGAGGGAGTTAGATGTGGCCCTTGTGGCTAAAGGGATCAGGGGGTATGGAGAGAAGGCAGGTACGGGATACTGAGTTGGATGATCAGCCATGATCATATTGAATGGCGGTGCAGGCTCGAAGGGCCGAATGGCCTACTCCTGCACCTACTTTCTATGTTTCTATCACGTGCGTTTCTCGAGAGACTGCAATGACTCTACTGGGCCGAAGGGGCTGTTTCCATTATGCGAGTCTTAACGAAACAAAAAAAACAAGTAGGGTGGGGCCTATGGTGACACTAGGGTTGCCAACTGTCCCGTATTAGCCGGGACATCCTGTATTTTGGTCTAAATTGGTCTGTCCCATATGGGACCGCCCTTGTCGCGTATTAGTAGGGTTGCCAACTTCCTCACTCCCAAATAAGGGAAAAAGGGTGACGTCACCGCCCGGCGGCCCACGTGACCTCACCCAGCCGGCGGCCACGTGCTCCCGCTCCACCAATGGCGGCAGCCATTGGTGGAGCGGGAGCACGTGGCCGCTGGATGGGTGTCATCACCCTTTGTCCCGTATTTGGGAATGAGGAAGTTGGCAACCCTAGGTGACATACGCAGAACACTACAAACTCACTTTAGGGTCCATTTAAACTGCAGTGGACATGGCACTTGTGAGAAAAATACTCCAGCAACTTCTCTCAGTAAAGAAAATGGAAACGTTTGGGAAGAAAAGTGCAGGGAGCCGAAGATGATGACGTTCAAAGTCTGTGCTTGAGTTCAACAGTGCAGTTTGGTTTCAATGCCTATTGAGGGAGTGCAGCATAGGTTCGCCAGGTTAATTCCTGGGATGGCGGGACTGACATATGATGATAGAATGACTCAACTGGGCTTGTATTCACTGGAATTTAGATGGATGAGAGGGGATCTTATAGAAGCATATAACATTCTTAAAGGATTGTATTGTATTAAGGGACTCACTGTGATGGACGTTTCTTTTTTTGTTTTGTGTTGGTTTGTGATTGTGTGTGTAATTGCTCATTTTATTGCTCTTATTGTTGGACTGTAGGTGATGAAATCTCGTCCAAAAGACTTGTTTTTTTTGGATGACAATAAAGGTAATTCTGATTCTGACAGGCTAGATGCAGGAAAAATGTTCCCGATGTTGGGGGAGCCCAGAACCAGGGGGTCACAGTTTAAGAATAAGGTAAGTATAAGAAAATAACTGCAGATGCTGGTACAAATCGAAGGTATTTATTCACAAAATGCTGGAGTAACTCAGCAGGTCAGGCAGCATCTCAGGAGAGAAGGAATAGGTGACGTTTCGGGTCGAGACCCTTCTTCAGGCTGTGTTTAAGAATAAGGGGTCGGCCATTTAGGACTGAGATGAGGAAAAACTTTTTTCACCCAGAGAGTTGTGAATCTGTGGAATTCTCTGCCACAGAAGGCAGTGGAGGCCAATTCGCAGGATGTCTTCAAGAGAGAGTTAGATAGAGCTCTCAGGGCTAATAGAATCACGGGATATGGGGAGAAAGCAGGAACGGGTTACTGATTTTGGATGATCAGCCATGATCATATTGAAAGGCGGTTTGAAGGTCCAATTGGCCTACTCCTGCATTTATTTTCTATGTTTCCATGTAATGCCACAAGTCCAGCAATCAAATCCAGAACAGTAATGTTGGTGGACGTCACAGATGGGGAGGTAGAAGGGTACGGAGGTATAGAAATATAAAAAGATGATAAGGATGCTGACTTTGGCACACCAGGTCCACGCCGACCATCAATCACACACAAAGGTATTTATTCACAATATGCTGGAGTAACTCAGCAGGTCAGGCAGCATCTCAGGAGAGGTGGAATGGGTGACGTTTCGGGTCGAGACCCTTCTTCAGACTGATGTCAGGGGGGCGGGACAAAGGAAGGATATAGGTGGAGACAGGAAGATAGAGGGAGAACTGGGAAGGGGGAGGGGAAGAGAGGGACAAAGGAACTATCTAAAGTGGGAGAAGTCGATGTTCATACCGCTGGGCTGCAAGCTGCCCAGGCGAAATATAAGGTGCTGTTCCTCCAATTTCTGGTGGGCCTCACTATGGCACTGGAGGAGGCCCATGACAGAAAGATCAGACTGGGAATAGGAGGGGGAGTTGAAGTGCTCAGCCACCGGGAGATCAGTTTGGCCAACGCGGACCGAGCGCAGGTGTTGAGCGAAGCGATCACCGAGCCTGCGCTTGGTTTCGCCGATGTAAATAAGTTGACATCTGGAGCAGCGGATGCAATAGATGAGGTTGGAGGAGGTGCAGGTGAACCTCTGTCTCACCTGGAAAGACTGTTTGGGTCCTTGGATGGAGTTGAGGGGGGAGGTAAAGGGACAGGTGTTGCATCTCGTGCAGTTGCAGGGGAAAGTGCCCGGGGATGGGGTGGTTTGGGTAGGAAGGGACGAGTGGACCAGGGAGTTACGGAGTTTAAGAATAAGGGGTTGGCCATTTAGGACTGAGATGAGGAAAAACTTTTTTCACCCAGAGAGTTGTGAATCTGTGGAATTCTCTGCAATCAAACACACATTCACTAGTTCGATGTTATGCCACTTTCACATCCTACAAACTTGGGGCAATTTTACAGAAGCCAACTGAATGGTTTGGTTGGTGAAAGAAAAGAGACAAAGTGCTCAGCTGGTCTGGCAGCATCTCAGGAGAACATTTCTACGTTTCGAGTTGAGAATGTTCTTCAGAATGGTTGGGCAGGGTTGATGAATGAAGGGGGTGCATCCTAGGGGCTATCTTGCTCACTCACCAACCCCTCCCCTTCTGATCAACCCTTCCTGAAGAAGTGTCGGGACCAGAAACATCACCTATCCCTGTACTCCGGAGATACTGCCTGACCCACCGAGTTACTCCAACAATGTTAAACAATCTGCAGAAACAAAGAACTGGTCGATGCACAAAAGGACACAGAGTGCTGGAGTAACTCAGCGGGTCAGGCAGCAACTCTGGAGAACATGGATAGGTGACGTTTCGGGAAGAGAATGAAGAATGAAATGCCTCAACCCTAAACGTCACCGATCCATGTTCTCCAGAGATGTTGCCTGAGCCGCTGAGTTACTCCAGCACTTTGTGTCTTTTAAACGTTAAACAATCGGCTCATTTTTAAAGGAGGAAGCTCCACCAGAACTCACCTTGCTTCCGGTCGTGGTGTCTGCTTTTGTTTCTGCTCCAAGCCTGTCGAACACTGACATTCTTGACAAACCTGAAATTGAAACGGCAGAGGACTAACACAAATAGCAACTGGCATCACGTCGGGCATTTTAAAACATGCAGGAAAAGACAAACTTCTTGCAAGGTCACAACTTTGATTCAATCAATGTTCGTATGTGATTCACAAAATGCTGGAGTAACTCAGCGGGTCAGGCAGCATCTCAGGAGAGAAGGAATGGGTGACGTTTCGGGTCGAGACCCTTCTTCAGTCTGATGTCAGGGGGGCGGGACAGGTGAAGGATTTTTTTTCAAATGTTCGTATCTGAAGTATTTTGAAGCTTAGTTATGTCTGATGCAAGGATAAGCAGGAATAGTGGCCACAATAGGGGCTAGGAACCCATAGATCTGGACATGGTCCACTGATCCGGGTTCAGATCCCACCACGCCACCTGTTCCATTCAAAGCCCATTAATTAAATGAATCTGCAATTAAAAGCCAGTGATGGCGACCGTTTTAAAATCCTGCCCTTCAGGTGGGAAGTCTCTCATCCTGACTGGGTCAAGATTTTACATCTCCAACCCAGAGACTTTATTACCCTCTGAAATATCTAAATACGCCACTCAGTCCAAGGGGCAATCAGAGATTGGCATTAAACACTAGCCTCACCAATAGTCATACAACACGGAAACATTCCCTTCGGCCCAACCTGCCCATGCCGACCCATCTACACTGGTCCTACCTGCCTGCATATGGCCCATATCCCTCCAAACCTGTCCTATCCGTGTACCTGTCCAAATGTCTTAAATGCTGTTATAGTACCAGCCTCGACTACCCCTCTGGCAGCTTGTTCCATACCCCCCCCCACCCTCTGAGTAAAAAGGTTGTCCCTCAGGTTCCTATTAAATCTTGCCCCTCTCACCTTAAACGTATGTCCTCTGGTTCTTTATTCCCCCTACTCTGGGGAAAATATACTGTGCATTCACCCTATCTATTCCTCTCATGATTTTATACGGCTCGACAAGATCAGCCCTCATCCTCCTGCGCTCCAAGGAATAAAGTCCAAGCCTGCCCAACCTCTCCCTATAGCTCAGGCCCTCGAGTTCCAGCAACATCCACATGTTGTCATTGAATTTCTTTTAAACACAGCACTAAATACAAGTGGTAGGTAGACACAAAATGCTGGAGTAACTCAGCGGGTCGGGCAGCATCTCGGTATCGAAGGAATGGGTGACGTTTCGGGTCAAGACCCTTCTTCAGACCCAGTCTGAGGACGGGTCTCGACCCGAAACGTCACCCATTCCTTTTCTCCAGAGATGCTGCCTGTCCTGCTGAGTTACTCCAGCATTTTGTGTCTATCTTGGGTTTAAACCAGCATCTGCAGTTCTTACACACTGCAGTGTACCTTGCTGTGTTAGCATGCAGTAGCCACACGACTGTAAGCACTGTGTGATCACGTTTACCTTTCGTGGTTTGCTGGTCCAGGATGTTCTTAGTTTTTGCTGTTGTCCCTTTTGGCATATTGATTATGTATTTACCTTCCATTTCCGCAGTCACTCTCCGTCGCTTTGCGGAATTGTCTGGCCCCGGGTCGGTTGGTCTGGAAAGAACTGAACCAACACAGGAAGAGTGGTAAGTGTACAGAGAACGGCTGTGTGGGCCTGTGCCTAACCGCCAGCTACCTCTCAAACCCGGTCACACAGTTATTGCGCGTTCGACATTGCTTCACCCAAATTATTTTATACACGAGTTTAGTCGAGCTTAGTTTAGATATACAGCATGGAAACACAGAGTCCATGCTGGCCTTCGATCACCCACTCACGCTAGTTCTATGTTATCCCACTTTCACGTCCACTCCCTACGCACCAGGAGGGCCAATTAACCTACAAACCCGCACGTGTTTGGGATGCGGGAGGAAACCGGAGCACCCGGAGGAAACCCACGCGGTCACAGGGAGAACGTGCAAACTCCACGCGGACAGCACCCGATGCCAGGAGCGAACCTGGGCCTCTGGAGCAGCGAGACGCAGGTCTAGCAGCTAGAGCTGTGTGGCCACAGTAGCGCAGCGGTAGAGTTGCTGCCTTACAGCGCTTGCAGCGCCGGAGACCCGGGTTCCATCCCGACTACGGGTGCTGTCTGTACGGAGTTTGTATGTTCTCCCCGAGACCTGCGTGGGTTTTCTCCGAGATCTTCGGTTTCCTCCCACACCCCAAAGACGTACAGCCATGTAGGTTAATTGGCTTGGTGTACGTGTAAAATTGTCCCTAGTGTGCGTAGGATAGTTTTAATGTGCGGGGATGCGGACTTGGTAGGCCGGAAGGGCTGTTTCCGCACTGTATCTCTAAACGAAAAACTCAAAAACTAAAGCTGCACCACTATGTTGCACAATTTTACAGTACATGTCCATTGCGGTTGTTCTATCCAAATTATATAATAACTTGCATTTCCAGTCCACAGGGCATGTCAATAACAGGCAATAATCAGTAGTGCAATGGCAACACTGCCATCATCCATCCTTTTAATCGTTTGAACCGTTTTGTTGATATGTTTGGCTGTTACATGCAAGCTGTAATGGAGATCATTCCATTCTCCAGTGCAGAGCAGGGGAGAGCTAGAGTCTTCAACACACAGGATTCCCCAGCAGACCATTATCAACGATGATTTTGACTGGGAATGCACTTGGCCCAGATGGGGGCCTCGGTGGCTGCAGGAGCAAGCCAGGGCTAGGCTATCCCATCCACCTCCTACTCCCCCCAACACGATCTCAACATCTGGGCTAGACACAACATGCTGGAGCAACTCAGCAGGACAGGCAGCATCTCTGGAGAGAAGGAACGGGTGACTTTTCGGGTCGAGACCCTTCTTCAGTCTGAGTCGGGGAAGAGGGAGACTGGAGATATGGAAGGGTAAGGTGTGAAAACGACAGATCAAAGCAGACAATGCTCAAGGACATATAGAATGGTTCATTGTTGGCTGAGGGGAAGGTGATACGAGGCATACAATCAGTAAAATGACCAATTTCCATCCTGCACTCACATTCACTTGGACCATGTCCAACATCTCCCTTCCATTTGTTGATCTCACTTGACTCCATCTCAGGAGATAGGCTCCTGATTAATTTTACCGATTGTATGTTAATTATTGTAGGTTAATTGGCTTCAGTAAATTGTCCCTGGTGTGTAGCATAGAACTAATGTACAGAAGATTACCGGTCAGAGCAGACTCGGTGAGCCGAAGGGCCAGTTTTCATTCTGTATCTCTAAAACTAAAAGTGCTGGAGCAATTTAGCAGGTCAGGCTGCATCTCTGGAGAACGTGGATAGACGACATTTTGGTTCTGAAGAAGGGTGGCAGGAGAAAAAGAAACATCACCAATCCATGTGCTCCAGAGATGGTTTTAGATTTAGATTCAGATTTAGAGATACAGCGCAGAAACAGGCCCTTCGGCCAACCGGGTCCGCGCCGCCCAACGAACCCCGCACATTAACACTATCCTACACGCACTAGGGACATGTTTTTTACATTTGCCCAGCCAATTAACCTACATACCTGTATGTCTTTGGAGTGTGGGAGGAAACTGAAGATCCTGGAGAAAACCCACGCAGGTCACGGGGAGAACGTACAAACTCCGTACAGACGGCGCCCATAGTCAGGATCGAACCCGAGTCTCCAGCGCTGCATTCGCTGTAAGGCAGCAACTCTACCGCTGCGCCACTGTTTTTCTGTTTGCCCTTGTCCTAAACGGGAGAGTCCCGAGGAGGCGCAAGCGTGGCGGGAGTGACCCGGGGAGCCACGCTGGCCCGATCCACCCGCCAACCATGCCACCGACGACCAGAACGCACCCTGGTAGGCCCGACTCGCCCCACAGGACTGCGGTGAAGCCGGACGGCGAGGCATGTCTGGGCCAAAGGAGCCTCGGAGGTGGCAGCAATGGGAGCCTCGGCAGCAGTGGGGCCTTGGCGGCAACGGGAGCCTCGGCGGCCATGTGCAGCTCGGCAGCAAAGGGAGCCTCGGTGGCGGTTGGGCCTCGCGGTCGAGGAACGTGAGTGAGGAGGGCAAGACAATGGGGACCCGGCTTGGGGGGACCGTTGTGAGGGACAGTGGGAGGACAAGGGGTGGGGGGGGGGGGGGCGATGTGGGGGAGGGGCACTCCAGTTTAGGATCCTCTGACCGGGGGAATAAGCCTTATGTTTGTTTGTTCGTTTGTTCTGGTGAAGGCGCTGTGCACATGGCAGCCAGCCAACAGTCTCTTGCCTTTTTATTTTTGTTTTCACTTTTAATTTCAAGTTTTTGTGGACCTAGTGTGTTGTGACTGTCGGCAGACCAATTTCCCTCCGGGGATGAATAGTTATATCGTATTTACACTACCCGCCCACGTTTGGTTCATATCCCTCTAGGCTTTTGCTAACCATAAATATGCAAGGGCGGCACACCTGTAAGGTTGCTGACTTACAGCGCCAGAGACCGAGGTTTGATCCTGACTAGGGTGTGCTGTCTGGACGGAGTTTGTACTTTCTCCCTGTGACCTGCTTGAGTTTCCTCCGAGATCTACAGTTTCCTCCCACACTCCAAAGTACAGATTTGTAAGTTAATTGGCTTGGTGCAAATGTAAAAATTGTCACCAGTGTGTGTGTGTGTGTGGGGGGTAGTATTAATGTGTGGGGGGTAGTATTAATGTGTGGGGATTGCTGGTCGGTGGGCCGAAGGGCCTGTTGCCGCGCTGTCTCTCCAAAACTAAAACACGGGTTTAAAAAAAAATTGCTCTCTGCAATTGGAAACAGGAGAAACGTCTACGAGACCCCATTGCCTTTCTGCAGTCTGAAGGGTCTCGACCCGAAACGTCACCCATTCCTTCTCTCCAGAGATGCTGCCTAACCCGCTGAGTTACTCCAGCATTTTGTGTCTATCTTTGGTTTAAACCAGCATCTGCAGTTCCTTCCTATGGGTAAAAGATGAACACAGATAAGGGGAGGCTTTGATGGGGGGGAGAGAAAGCTGGAAGAGAGGAGAGGCAGGACAAAGCATGGCAATAAGCATGCAGCTTATTGAAAGTGATTAGGAAGACTAATGATATCGTAACCTTGAGTGAAAGGGAGCTGCAATGCAAGGTTTTTTATGTCCGGCTGAGTTACTCCAGGATTTTGTGTCTATCTCTGATTTAAACCAGCATCTGCAGTTCTCTGCGACACCATTTCTTTTCCTACCTGCTTTCTTTGTGGCAAGCTTGTTGGCCACGGTGACGGATATTTTGGAAGCGGTTGGTTCTGGTCTCCTCACAGGGGTGGTAGGTGGGGATTCTCTGCTCAAGCTGTTAGCGATCATTCGAGTGGCAGCTGAATCGGGAGAAGGGAATAAAGAGGATGCATGTGGAGAGCACAGACACCCATATGTCAACTAACTAACTACCAGGAATCCAATAATTCCATGCAGATATAGAACTCATTTCCTTCGGTAACAATACAACTGATGTCATTAAAATTAAATTAAAGTGCACTTTATGCGCTAGATAGATACAAAGTATTGGAGTGACTTAGTGTAAGAAAATAACTGCAGATGCTGGTACAAATCGAAGGTATTTATTCACAAAATGCTGGAGTAACTCAGCAGGTCAGGCAGCATCTCGGGAGAGAAGGAATGGGTGACGTTTCGGGTTGAGACCCTTCTTCAGACTGAGTGGGTCAGACAGCATCTCTGGAAAACAAGGAAAGGAAACGTCACCTATTCCTTTTTTTCCAGAGATGCTGCCTGACCTGCTGAGTTACTCCTTTTAGTGTCTACCTTGGGTTTAAACCAGCATCTGCAATTCTTTCCTGCACATGGATAAGTGACTTTAGGCTGGGACCCTTCTTCAGTCTGATCTTCTGAAGACTAAATTTCTTCAGAAAGAGTCCCGACCCGAAACATCGCCCGTCTATGCTCTCCAAAGATGCTGCCTGACCCGCTGAGTTACACCAGCACTTTGTGTCTATCCTTGGTATAAACCAGCATCTGCAGTTCCTTTTTATGACATTATACTTTATGTGTTGACTTACCTATCCCAGGATCCATGCACTTAGGACTGGCCAAAGCAGCACTTTGTTTCATAGTCACCAACAGATGGGAATGTGTAGCTGAAGTCCAGAGTAGTCAAGAGTGTTTTATTGTCATATGTTTAGTTTAGTTTAGAGATACAGCGCGGAAACAAGCCCTTCTTCGGCCCACAGAGTCCGCACCGACCAGCGATCCCCGCACAGTAACACTATACTAGGGACTATATACACTTCTATCAAGCCAATTAACCTACAAACATGTATGTCTTTGGAGTGTGGGAGGAAACCGAAGATCTCGGAGAAAACCCACGGGGAGAACGTACAAACTCCGTACAGACAGCAACGGTAGTCCGGTTTGAACCCGGGTCTCCGGCGCTGCAAGCGCTGTAAGGCAGCAACTCTACCGCTGCGCCACCATGCCATCCCCAGATGGAATAAAGTCCCAGATAGAACAGACTTTCTTAGTCTGCTCTAGAAGAAATTCTTACTTGCATGGGCTGGAGCTGCAGTATGGAGTGTATTTCAGCTTCTTTTGACAAGCGACCGCATTAATGCAGGGGTCACTGCCAGTAGGGGCTTGGCGTACTCTGTGTTTTTTTTAGCCGTGGCAAATCCACGCTCCTAACCCTCTCAAATAACGAGGACTCACGTATGGGTGTTTCCGTAAATACAGCACTCAGTAGTGAGACCGAAGGTATCCAAACTTCCAGGTTATTTTCCTGTTTTTTAATGTAATATTCCCATTGTTTCATATCCTGTATTTTAAGTAGCATAGATCATGGTATATAGCCAAAATAATGAGATGAAGCAAAAATTAATAAATCTGTTTTTACAAAGAAAAATATTCAGATATGTCCCTGTGTTTTCCTGCCTCTTTTTGTGACATTTTTCAAGCAGGATTTCATCAAATCCGAAGGCGAACTTATACCAGAAAGATTACAATAATTTGCAATTAAATAACTCGATACAAGGCAAATTCTGATTATGCTTATGATTTTTATCATTTATCACCCGGTTAGATGGTTTTCTGATGCCTAAAGTTTTTGCAGCACAACGTCAGTAGCAATGTCCCTTTGACCACGTGTGAATTAAAAGCAGAGTAATCGTTTTTATATTTATTGTTTCTTTTTTATTGTTTATATTTTGTGTTTAAGCTTTCCATTGAAATACTTAATAATGAATAGAACTTAAAATCATGAAATAAAAATCTAGTTTGCTCACTTATTTTAGCGATGTCTCATTCCGTAGTCCCCGTTTTTTGATGTCGTCAATGCGACAATGGTTTTGTTTGCACTAGCCGTGATTTTTTTTTAATTTAAACGACGCGGTGGTAATGATGCTGACAGGAACTACGGGCCTCGTGGTGGGTTATGTCCCGGCATTTTGTAAGGGAGTTTGGAAATCAGTATAAGAGACAGAGTCCCAATGGTCATGTTGTGGGCACGCTGTGCTCTGAATAACATTGTGTTCACTTTTACCTTGCTTGGAATCATTGATTAGTAAAAATCTTTTTGCACTTTTTCGTTTTTTTCATTTTAGTTTAGAGATACAGCGCGGAAAAAGACCCTTTCGGCCCACCGGGTCCGCGCCAACCAGCGATCCCTGCACATTAACACTATCCTATACCCTCTAGGGCCACTTTTTACATTTATCGAGTCAATTAACCTACAAACCTGTACGTCTTTGGAGTGTGGGAGGAAACCGAAGATCTTGGAGAAAACCCACGCAGGCCACGGGGAGAACGTACAAACTCCGTACAGACAGCGCCCGTAGTCGGGATCGAACCCGGGTCTCCGGCACTGCATTTATTGTAAGGCAGCAACTCTACCGCTGCACCACCGTGACGCCCGTATAAATGTTTTTTAGATTTAGATTTAGAGATACAGCGCGGAAACAGGCCCTTCGGCCCACCGAGTCCGCCTCGCCCAGCGATCCCCGCACACTAACACTATCCTACACACACTAGGGACAATTTTTTAAAACATTTTACCCAGTCAATTAACCTACATACCTGTACGTCTTTGGAGTGTGGGAGGAAACCGAAGATCTCGGAGAAAACCCACGCAGGTCACGGGGAGAACGTACAAACTCCGCACAGACGGCGCCCGTAGTCGGGATCGAACCCGGGTCTCCGGCACTGCATTTATTGTAAGGCAGCAACTCTACCGCTGCACCACCGTGACGCCCGTATAAATGTTTTTTAGATTTAGATTTAGAGATACAGCGCGGAAACAGGCCCTTCGGCCCACCGAGTCCGCCTCGCCCAGCGATCCCCGCACACTAACACTATCCTACACACACTAGGGACAATTTTTTAAAACATTTTACCCAGTCAATTAACCTACATACCTGTACGTCTTTGGAGTGTGGGAGGAAACCGAAGATCTCGGAGAAAACCCACGCAGGTCACGGGGAGAACGTACAAACTCCGCACAGACGGCGCCCGTAGTCAGGATCGAACCCGAGTCTCCGGCGCTGCATTCGCTGTAAGGCAGCAACTTTACCGCTGTGCCACCGTGCCACCCGTAAATGTTTCCCCGTAAATGTTGCTTCTTGTTTACTATAGAAATGTTTAAATTCCGTGAAACTTTCATTGCTCTTTGCTATGTCGTTGTAAAGTGTGTGCACTGTAGCGAAGGGAATCGAAAGTGAACGGGTTCCAGATAACGCCATGTCTTGTTGAAAGAATGCTCCTGTCTACACAGATGTTTTTGGTTCTGGGCAAATTTCGAGTAAATTAACATTGAATTCGATGGAAGTTTACTATATTCTTTCTCATTTATGGGTATAAACAAAAAAAAATTATTTTGAAAATATTTTTCCTCGTTTCCCCCCCCCCAAATTTTGAAAGCATTACATTTCGGTGAAATTTCAGTCGATTTTGATCATAGATTAGCTCAAAAGGATCGTAGTTAGGCCCATTTTTAATGCTGTGGTATTTTGTTATAATTTAATAACTTTCAAATTTTGCCACCCATGTCACAGGTTGGTACACTTATTTACAGAAACACCCATAGATAAAACTGCACGTTATGTTTAAAGAACACTGCTGGACCTGTTACAGCATAAACTTTCCAGTTTTTGGCAAATAGCAAAATCATCATGATTCAGTTTTCAATGTGCTCCTTACCACAGGCACATCCTTTGTTATCTCAACCACTACCCCTTCTCTGCAACTAAAACATGCTTGTTTTACTAACTTTTCCTAGTTCTAATTGAGAGTCCATTGTCCCAAAATCTTATCTCTCTCTCTCTCTCTCCAGACGTTTCCTGAACTGCTGAATTATTCCAGGTTTTCATCTTTTTTAAGACATTTCCTGCATTCCAAAAATCACAGCAGATTGTGTATACTTACGTGAGCCGGTTGTTCTTTTTAATTCGAAATGGACGTTTCCATGAGTTGGAGTTATAGACTCTGTGGCCATCTTAGCAAGTTCCTAAAAGGAGTAAGTTCAGTTTAAGATGCTGTATAATATCAGTTTAGTTTAATCAGTTTAGTTTATTGCCACATGTTTTGAGGCACAGTGAAAAGCTATTGTTGCGTGCTATCCAGTCAGCAGAAAGACAATACGTGATTACAATCGAGACATTTACAGTGTACGTATATCATGAGTAATTCAATATTTCACCATATGTTGGCTCATCTTAGACAATAGACAATAGGTGCAGGAGGAGGCCATTCGGCCCTTCGAGCCAGCACCGCCATTCAATGTGATCATGGCTGATCATTCTCAATCAGTACCCCGTTCCTGCCTTCTCCCCATACCCCCTGACTCCGCTATCCTTAAGAGCTCTCTCCAGCTCTCTCTTGAAAGCATTCAGAGAATTGGCCTCCACTGCCTTCTGAGGCAGAGAATTCCACAGATTCACAACTCTCTGACTGAAAAAGCTTTTCCTCATCTCAGTTCTAAATGGCCTACCCCTTATTCTTAAACTGTGGCCCCTTGTTCTGGACTCCCCCAACATGGGGAACACATTTCCTGCCTCTAACGTGTCCAACCCCTTAATAATCTTATACGTTTCGATAAGATCTCCTCTCATCCTTCTAAATTCCAGTGTATACAAGCCTAGTCGCTCCAGTCTTTCAACATATGATAGTCCCGCCATTCTGGGAATTAACCTAGTAAACCTACGCTGCACGCCCTCCAATCTTTGACTGGATAGCACACAAAATGTTTTTCACTACATCTCGTTACATGTGACACTAATAAGGCAAAACCATCTCGATGACACAATGAACCAGAGGTTAGAGAAATCATTAAAAAATATGCCCGTTTGGTAATTGAGGCTTATCTCATATAAAATGGGAGGGAATGAACAGGGAAAGTAAAGATAAACATGCTTAATGTTTGTACATTGCGTCTTTGAACTTTAGGAATTTCTTAAATTTGCTAACTATAACTAGCAAACCGGTTAAAATGTGGAATTATAGCCCCACAATAGTAGCCAAGAAATTTTAATTCAATAGAGTAAATAAGTTTGGAATTATTAAACTGGTGGCAGTAAAGGTGACTGCTAAAAATCTCATCTGGTTTACTTATACCCCTCAGGCAGAGAATCTACTATCTATGAAAATAAAAACAGTTCTGGAGTAACTCAGCGGGTCAGGCAGCATTGTTGGAGAACATGGATAGGTGGCGTTTCAGGTCAGATACCTTTGTGATGGGGGAGGGGGGCAGGGAGTACGGTGGATCAAAGGTGGGGGCGGGATAAAGCTTGGCAAGTGATAGGTGGATACAAGTCGGGGGGGGGGGGTGGGGGTAACCGGTTTGCTCCGGTTTCCTCCCACATCCCAAAGACGTGCAGGTTCACAGGTTGATTGGCTTCTGTTGATTTCCCCTAGTGTGTAGGATCATAGTGTGTGATCATTGGTCAGCATGAATTCGGTGGGCCGAAGAGCCTGTTTCCACGCTGTATCTCTGAACTAAACTAAAAAAACTAAACCGATGGTGCTATTTTTATAGGTGCATATATAAGTTCCACCCCAGCAGCTGTGTATGAAATGTTTGAACGCCAATCACTCAAATTCTAAGTGTTCAATCTGTGTCTTATCTGCCCACAGTGTGTCTAGTTTCTCAAGTGTTCAAGCAAAGGGTGGTGAAAGAATAGTGAAAGGCCTGGATAGAGTGGATGTGGAGAGGATGTTTCCACTAGAGGGAGACTCTAGGACCAGAGGACATAGCCTCAGAAATAAAAGGACATTCTTTTTAGGAAGGGGATGAGGAGGAATTTGTTTAGTCAGAGCCCTCACCTGCTTGTAGACTACTTTGGCATGTTTCAGAATGGCAATAATATCCCCGACTACCGTGATGCCCAGTTCATTCATGATATCTTTGGTGAGATCCATGAGCATGTTCCTCTGAATCCTGTGGAAACAAAAAGAAGTCTTAGTGGCAACACGCTGACTGTTAATGTGGCGTTCTCAGGAGCTTCTTGGTGTCCAAAGTTAAACTTGGGCTTTTTCTTTTTGGGATAACATAGAATAGCATAGCATAGTATAACATAGTTGGCCCCCAATGTTTGTGGAAGGTATTTGTCATTTCAACTATCTGTCTGCCATTTCATGTACTGAACCCTCCAAGTGATTCATTGGTTTATAAGCTTAAAGATAAAAACATCCATAAAGATATTGTTGAAAGACTGGAGCGACTAGGCTTGTATACACTGGAATTTAGAAAGATGAGAGGGGATCTTATCGAAACGTATAAGATTATTAAGGGGTTGGACACGTTAGAGGCAGGAAACATGTTCCCAATGTTGGGGGAGTCCAGAACAAGGGGCCAGTTTAAGAATAAGGGGTAGGCCAAAATGGTGGCGCTGCCATAGCAGCTGCGGCTTACCTGCGGTCCATTTGTCTTTGTGTTTTTGTTGTTTTTTTTGTCTTAATTGTAGTTGTGATGTCGTGTTTTTGTGTTTGTGTACTATGTGTGTATGTGGGGGGGAGGGGGGGAACTGTAAAATTGTAAATATGTGTCCCTTCCGAACGGAGACCCGACCTTTGTGTTCTGGGTCGGGTCTCCGTTCCCGCTGCGGCCTACCATCGGCCCAACTCCTGGAGCTGGCGGCCTCCAGGGCTCCGGTTCGCAGAGTCCGCAGACCGGACTAACCATCAGCGGAGCCGGCCGTCCTCGGAGGCTGCGGGAGTGGCTGCGACTCGCCATAGGCTCGGGCCGCGTGGATGCCGACATCGGGAGCTCCGGCAGCGTGTTCGCCCGCCCCGGATCACGGGGCTTGGGTCGCGGACATTTCACCGTCCGGCGCGGCCTAAAATAGGCCGCGGGATATTTCTCTGCTGGGCGGGGGCATCAATGTCGGGAGCCACGACCGCCCCGACGTGCAGCAACAGCGGCAGCGTGTTCGCCCGCTCCGGATCGGACTTATCATCGGCGGAGCCGGCCGTCTTCGGAGGCTGCGGGAGCGGCTGCGACTCGCCTTAGGCTCGGGCCGCTGCGGACCATCCGGCGCGGCCTGCAACCACAACAGCCTGACTGCGGGAGAAGACGGCAGGAGAAGGGAAAGACATTGTGTCCTTCCATCACAGTGAGGAGAGGACTGGAGGAGACTCACTGTGATGGATGTTTCTTGGATGGATGTTTCTTTTTTTGTGTGTTTTTGGGGTTGTGTAATTTTAATGCCTATTTAGTGCTTTTGTTGTTGGACTGTGGGTGACTGAATTTCGTCCAATTTGGATGACAAATAAAGCTATCTTGAATCTTGAATCTTGAATTTAGAACTGAGATGAGGAAAAACTTTTTCAGTCAGAGAGTTGTGAATCTGTGGAATTCTCTGCCTCAGAAGGCAGTGGAGGCCAATTCTCTGAATGCATTCAAGAGAGAGCTAGATAGAGCTCTTAAGGATGGCGGAGTCAGGGGGTACGGGGAGAAGGCAGGAAGGGGGTACTGATTGAGAATGATCAGCCATGATCACATTGAATGGCGGTGCTGGCTCGAAGGGCCGAATGGCCTCCTCCTGCACCTATTGTCTATTGTCCTCAGTACCATGGCCCACAATGTTTGTGCCGAACACGAACGCAAGTTAAACTGATCTGAGCAGCCTGTTCACCATCCATATCCCTCTATCCCCTCCACTTCCACGTGCCTATCTAAAAGCCTCCAACACCACGATCAAATCTGCCTCCATCACCACCCCTGGCAATGCATTCCAGGCACCCAATACACTGTAAAAAAACTTCTCCATTAAGCTTCGAAGCTAGACACAAAATGCTGGAGTAACTCAGCGGGTCAGGCAGCATCTCGGGAGAGAAGGAATGGGTGACGTTTCGGGTCGAGACCCTTCTTCGGACTGTATTTCCACTAAGCTTTCTCCCTCTCACCATGTAGCTATGCCCTCTGGTGTTGGACATTCCCACCCTGGGGAAAAGGCTCTAATTGTCTATCTTATCTATGCTTCTTATGGTTTTATATACTTCTAACAAATCTCCCCTTGCCTTTCAATATTCTGCTCGTTTGAACATGAATCCATTCTCCACGGATGCTACCTGACCAGCTGAGTTACTACGGCACTTTGTGCGGGGTTTTTTTGTTAGCCAGAATCTGCAGTTCCTTGTTTCAACACGTAATCCATTCAATTTGGTCTCTGTACTCAAGGAAAACTATACCTGCAATCAAGCTGACTTTTGGACTGGGAACAAAAAATAAAACAACCGACTAAGTGAATAAATGGCTGGATTCCAATGTAATATCTGGTACAGAGAACATCTTTATGCATGCTTTTGGCTTTTAAGCTTATAAACCAATGAATCACTTGGAGGGTTCAGTAAATGAAATGGCAGCCACGTTTTGAAATGGCAGCAAATTTAGAATACTGTGTTCAGTTTTGGTCGCCCTGCTACAGGAAGAATGTCCTTAAACTGGAAAAAGTGCAGAGAAAATTTATAGCGATGTTGCCAGGACACAAGGGGATGAGCTAGAGGGCTAGGTTTGGCAGGCTAGGTCAGGGCTTATTCCATGAAGTGCATGAGGCTAAGAGCTTATATTATAGAGATGAATAAAATCATTAGGGGAATTTAGGGGTGGCACAGTGGCGCAGAGGTAGAGTTGCTGCCTGACAGCACCGGAGAACCGGGTTCGATCCTGACTGCGGGTGCTGTCTATACGGAGTCTGCACGTTCTCCCTGTGACCACGTGGGCTTTCTCCGGGTGCCCCGGTTTCCTCCCATACTCCAAAGACGTACAGGTGTGACGGTTAATTGGCTTTTGTAAATTGTCCCAAGTGCTAGTGTGATCGCTGGTTGGCGTGGACTCGGTGGGCCGAAGGGCCTGTTTCCACGCTGTATCTCTGAAGTCTAAAGATAGGGTGAGTGCAGTCTTCCTCAGAGTAGGGGAATCAAAAATAAAAGGACATAGGTTTAAAGTGAAAGGAGAAAGATTTAATAGGAACCTGAGGGGCAACCTTTTCAGTCAGAGTAGTTGAGGCAGGTACAATTACAGCATTTAAAAGACATGGGCACAGATACATGGATATAAATGAATTAGAGGGATATGGGCCAAGCACAGGCAAATGGGACACTATATGTTTGCATCAGCCATGATCACATTGAATGGCGGTGCTGGCTCGAAGGGCCGAATGGCCTACTCCTGCACCGATTGTCTATTAGTTTACAAATAAATACACTGTACTTTAGATCAGTTACTTCCTAGTGGTAAAAGACAACTCATAACTAGACAGGTTTATAAATTCAGCTGCAGCAGAGACGCCCAGGTTTCTGTCTCAGACACCACTTCCCAGTCGCAGGGGAAGACCAAAGGCCAAATGAAAAGTAACCCCCCCCCCCCCCCCCCCCCACCACACACAAATTTTGTTATGCCAGGCAGATGAAGAATCAGCTGATTGACCTTTATGCTGACATTTAACTACGGGAGCTGTTCCTTTCTTCCTCGCATTTGCAAATTCAAATTATTAAACAGAATTGCGATGTTGATGCAGTACACAAGGTCAAAGAATATTCACATTCCTAGTCAAAGTATCACTGACCACATTAGGAGTAAAACTGGCAGAAACATCTCATCCAACTCTAGGTCCCAGCCTTCTATCTGACGTACTATAACACAGGGAAGTTCTATTTCAGGCAGCATCTCAGGAGAGAAGGAATGGGTGACGTTTCGGGTCGAGACCCTTCTTCAGACTGATGTCGGGGGACGGCACAAAGGAAGGATTATAGGTGGAGACAGGAAGATAGAGGGAGAACTGGGAAGAGGGAGAGCAAATCCTCCAGAATTTTGTGAATAAGGAACTATAACACAGGGTGCCATTCGGACCACAGAGTCCAGCAGAGCAACATCAAGTCCATTCCCCCGTTAATTTCCTGTATCAATGCAATTTATGAGGGAAGGTTGTAGAGTTACACAACATGGACACAGGGCCTTCAGCCAATCTTGTGCATGCTGACCAAATTGGCACAACACAAAGTGTTGAAGAAACTCAGCGAGTCAGGCAACATCTGTGGAGCAAATGGACAGGTTTTGGGTCAGACCAAGTTGGCATACTGGGCGAGTCCCATTTGCCTGCATTTGGCCAATAGGCCTCTGAACCCTTCCCATCTATACATCTGTCCAAATATCTTTTAGTTCCCATCATGTGCCCATCGACTCCCTCGAGATAACAGTAGAATATCTGTTTGGATTTTTTGTGTCCAAGTCAGTGTATAGAACTGGGACCCAAGCCTTTACCTCGAGAGCAGGAGAGCTTCCCGCTGAGAAATCACAAAAACTGAATTTAATGCAACAAATTATGTATTTGGAATAAAATCTCCAGTTTATGCAGACATCCACCAAAGTAAAAGATTGTCTGTTTACATCACGCTCTCGACTAAATGAATAAAATAACAGCTCTCGACTAAATTAATAAAATAACAACTGGGACTCAAATGTAGAAACCTTTGATATTTGTTTTTAGGGCACTTTCGTAAGGAATCATTGGAGGTTAACAGCAGGGAGAATGCTGTTCATCATTTGCCACCACTAATGCATTATTTAATCGGAGGCTAAATTTATCATATCCACAAGGAATTTATGGGAACTATTACTTCCGAGCTGGAAGTCGTTCTCAGTTTTAAGCTCCATTATGCCTTTGATAGGAAGAAAGGAAGGCAGAAAAAGAGCAGTGCTCAGTAAATGCTGGTTAGGAAGATGGATCACAGAACTAAATTATGCAGCTGTAGAAGCAAGCAACTGCAGATGCTGGTTTACGGGGAATAAAAAGAAATGTGCTGGAGTATCTCAGCAGGTTAAGTTGCATTCCTGGAGAACATGGATGGGTGATGTTTCAGGTTGGGACTCTTCTTCGGACTGATTTAAGGAGGGTGGGGGAGGAAAGAAAGCTACAAGAGGGGAGGGGCAGGACAAACGTGGTGAACACAGGTGAGGGGGTTTTGATAGGCGTACACAGATGAGGGAACTTTTTGATGGGGAGGGGGAAGAGAGCAAGTTAGAAGAGGGGAGGGGCAGGACAAAGTGTGGCAGGTCTTAGGTGAACACAAGAGGGAGGTTTTTGATGGGGGGTAGAGAGAAAGCTGGAAGAGAGGAGGGTCAGGACAAGCGCAGCAGGTAAAAGATGAAGATAAACACAAAATGCTGGAGTAACTCAGCGGGACACGCAGCATCTCTGGACAGAAGGAATGGGTGACATTTCGGGTCAAGACCCTTCTTCAGTCTGAAGAAGGAATGGGTTTCATTTCAGGTCCAGACCCTTCTTCAGTCTGAAGAAGGAATGGGTAACGTTTCGGTTCGAGACCCTTCTTCAGTCTGAAGAAGGAATGGGTGACGTTTCGGGTCGAGACCCTTCTTCAGTCTGAAGAAGGGTCTCGACCCGAAACGTCACCCATTCCTTCCCTCCAGAGATGCTGCCTGACCCGCTGAGTTACTCCAGCTTTTTGTGTCTATCTTTAAAACCTGCATCTGCAGTTCCTTCCTACGGGTAAAAGATGAACACAGATAAGGGAAGTCATTGATGGGGGGGGGAGAGAGAGAGAAAGCTGGAAGAGAGGAGGGACACAGCATGGCAATAAGCATGCAGCTTATTGAAAGTGATTAGGAAGACTAATGATATCGTAACCTTGAGTGAAAGGAAGCTGCAATGCAATGGGGTTTTTTTGTTAAATGCATTTGTTTATTGAATGTGGCGTAATTGGTAATCCCAGCTTTAATTATCCATCCCTATTGCCTCTGAATGAAAGAGGTAATTACAAGTCAACCAAACTGCCGATGGTGGAGTGATATATCGGTCAGTCAGAGTAAGGATGACAGATTCTTTCCCTGAAGCACATGAAAGGGGCCAGATGGGCATTTATGAAAAGCTGATAGCTGAAACTAGTTTTTTTTAAATTCTAGATTTAATTAATTAGATTTATGATTTTCAATATTTTTACCGTTGGGTTGTAAGCTACATTTACGTTCTCCCTGTGACCGCGTGGGTTTTCCCTGGGTGCTTTTGTTCCCACCCACACTCCAAAGACGTGCAGGATTTTGTAAAAATTGTAAACTGCCCCCCAGCGTGTCAGGTAGTGCTGATGTTCAGGGTGAAAGCTGGTCGGTGGGGATTCAGTGGGCCGAAGGGGCCGTTTCCGCCCTGTTTCTCTAAACTAAACTAAAATGCATTAACTTTACATTGCACTGGATTAAGAAGTTTAGTTTAGAGTTTAGAGATACAGCGCCGAAACAGGCCCTTCGGCCCACCGGGTCCGCGCCGACCAGCGATCCCCGCACATTAACACAATCCTACACCCACTAGGGAATTTTTTTTAAACATTTACCAAGCCAATTAACCTACAAACCCGCATGCCTTTGGAGTGTGGGAGGAAACTGAGGATCTCGGAGAAAACCCACGTGGTCACGGGGAGAACGTACAAACTCCGTATAGACAGCACCCGTAGTCAGGATCAAACCCGGGTCTCCGGTGCTGCATTGGCTGTAAGGCGGAAACTCTACCGCTGCGCCACCGTGACCGAAACAAGGAACTGCAGATGCTGGTTTACCAAGGAAAGACACAAAAATGCTGGAATAACACACCAGGAAAAAGGGTCCCAATTATGGGAAGAAAGCTCCAAACCAGAAATGTCCGATCCACTTTCTTCAGAGATGCTGCCTGACCCAGCATTTTGTGTCTTTCCTTTCAATGGATTAAATGTAATTTGCTGTTTCTCTGCCAAATTATCAAATCATTCATAATCTTATAAAGGCCGTTGACCAGAATCTTTAATTGGTTTCTGTTTCCACAGATGCTGCTTGAGTGGCTGAGTTCTCCCAAGAGTCGAGAGTAAGAATCAAGAGTGTTTTATTGTCATTTGTCCCAAACAGAACAATTAAATTCTTACTTGCAGAAGCACAATGTAATATGTAAACTGCGCATTTCAGCATTTGTGTTCCAGATTCCAGCATCTGTAGTCTTATTTGTTCTCTATCCATAATCTCATTCCAACCCTACTATTTTGTCCTTGCATACCGTAACCCCTATAGTTAGGTCTGAATTATTTAAATTATAATAGCAAGCATTCGACATACCAAATCTTGTGAATCTAACTGCAAACAGTTTTAGAGCAATTTGTGTCTTTGTTTTTTTTTAAAGGGGGCAATTTTTTTCATTTGTTTCTAACCAATGCTTGCACGTTGCAACCAATTCACCAAGCACTATCCAGGGGCACAATGCATCTGCAGCTCCATCTTCCTGTCCTGGTTGTTTAAGGGACTGGACAAGTCACATAACTTTCCAAAGGCAGAGGTGTTAGTGGTTCAGTCATCCTTAATTTTTAATATTTACATTTCCCAATACTTATCCCATAATTTCGTAGTCATACAGCATGGAAACAAGCCCTTCATCCCAACTCGGCTGTGCCGACCAAGAAGTCCCATCTAAGCTAGTCCCATCTGCCCGTGTTTGACCCATGTCCCTCCAGCTTAATTTAGAGACACAGCACCGAAACAGGCCCTTCGGCCCACCAAGTCCGGTGTACACTAACACTATCCTACAGACTAGGGATAATTTTACAATTTCTACCAAACCAATTGGCCTACAAAAACCTGTACGTCTTTGGAGCGTTGGAGGAAACCGGAGCATCCAGAGAAAACCCAACGCAGGTCACGTATAGAATGTACAAACTCCGCACAGACAGCACCCATAGTCAGGATCAGACTCTGATCTCTGGCGCTGTAATAGACAATAGACAATAGGTGCAGGAGTAGGCCATTCGGCCCTTCGAGCCAGCACCGCCATTCAATGTGATCATGGCTGATCATTCTCAATCAGTACCCCGTTCCTGCTTTCTCCCCATACCCCCTGACTCCGCTATCCTTAAGAGCTCTATCTAGCTCTCTCTTGAATGTATTCAGAATTGGCCTCCACTGCCCTCTGAGGCAGAGAATTCCACAGATTCACAACTCTCTGACTAAAAAAGTTTTTCCTCATCTCCGTTCTAAATGGCCTACCCCTTATTCTTAAACTGTAGCCCCTGGTTCTGGACTCCCCCAACATTGGGAACATGTTTCCTACCTCTAACATGTCCAACCCCTTAATAATCTTATACGTTTCGATAAGATCCCCTCTTATCCTTCTAAATTCCAGTGTATACAAACCTAGTCACTCCAGTCTTTCAACATATGACAGTCCCGCCATTCCGGGAATTAACCTAGTAAACCTACGCTGCACGCCCTCAATAGCAAGAATATCCTTCCTCAAATTTGGAGACCAAAACGGCACACAGTACTCCAGGTGCGGTCTCACTAGGGCCCTGTACAACTGCAGAAGGACCTCTTTGCTCCTATACTCAACTCCTCTTGTTATGAATGCCAACATTCCATTGGCTTTCTTCACTGCCTGCTGTACCTGCATGCTTCCTTTCAGTGACTGATGCACTAAGACACCCAGATCACGTTGTACGTCCCCTTTTTCTAACTTGACACCATTCAAATAATAATCTGCCTTCCTATTCTTACCACCAAAGTGGATAACCTCACACTTATCCACATTAAACTGCATCTGCCATGCATCCGCCCACTCACACAACCTGTCCAAGTCACCCTGCAACCTCATAGCATCTTCCTCACAGTTCACAGTGCCACCTAGCTTTGTATCATCGGCAAATTTGCTAATGGTACTTTTAATCCCTTCATCCAAGTCATTGATGTATATTGTAAATAGCTGCGGTCCCAACACCGAGCCTTGCGGTACCCCACTAGTCACTGCCTGCCATTCTGAAAGGGACCCATTTATCCCCACTCTTTGCTTTCTGTCTGTCAACCAACTTTCTATCCATGTCAGTACCCTACCTCCAATAACATGTGCTCTAATTTTGCCCACCAATCTCCTATGTGGGACCTTGTCGAAGGCTTTCTGAAAGTCGAGGTACACCACATCCACCGGCTCTCCCCAGTCAATTTTCCTAGTTACATCCTCAAAAAATTCCAGTAGATTAGTCAAGCACGATTTCCCCTTCGTAAATCCATGCTGACTCGAAACGATTCTGTTACTGCGATCCAAATGCTCCGCAATTTCGTCTTTTACAATTGACTCCAGCATCTTCCCCACCACTGATGTCAGACTAACTGGTCTATAATTTCCCGTTTTCTCTCTCCCTCCTTTCTTGAAAAGAGGGATAACATTAGCTACCCTCCAATCCACAGGAACTGACCCGGAATCTATAGAACATTGGAAAATAATTACTAATGCGTCCACAATTTCTAGAGCCACCTCCTTAAGCACCCTGGGATGCAGACCATCAGGCCCTGGGGATTTATCAGCCTCGAGTCCCATTAGTCTACCCAAAACATTTTCCTGCCTAATGTGGATTTCCTCCAGTTCCTCTGTCACCCTAGGATCTCTGGCCACTAGAACATCTGGGAGATTGTTTGTATCCTCCTCAGTGATGACAGATCCAAAGTACCGGTTCAACTCTTCTGCCATTTCCTTGTTCCCCATAATAAATTCCCCTGCTTCTGTCTTCAAGGGACCCACATTTGCCTTGACTATTTATTTCCTCTTCACATACCTAAAAAAGCTTTTACTATCCTCCTTTATATTATTGGCTAGTTTACCCTCGTACCTCATCTTTTCTCCCCGTATTGCCTTTTTAGTTATCTTCTGTTGCTCTTTAAAAGAGTCCCAATCCTCTGGCTTCCCACTCTTCTTTGCTATGTTATACTTCTTCCCTTTTATTTTTATGTTGTCCTTGACTTCCCTTGTCAGCCACGGGTGCCTCTTACTCCCCTTAGAATCTTTCCTCCTCTTTGGGATAAATTGATCCTGCAACTTCTGCATTACTCCCAAGAATACCTGCCATTGCTGTTCCAGTCTTCCCTGCCAGGGCCTCCTTCCAGTCAATTTTGGCCAACTCCTGCCTCATGCCTCTGTAATCCCCTTTGCTGTACTGTAATACTGACACCTCCGATTTTCCCTTCTCCCTCTCCATTTGTAGAGGGAGCAACTCTACCGCTGCTCCAAAAACTTCCTATCCATGCACCTGTCCAAGTGCCTTTTTAATTTTATTATATTTCCATCAAACTCTTACGTTAATATCGCCACAGGAGCACAATAAAAGTACCAGGTTGGATTATTTTAGGTTTATGATGCAGAAAAGATATAGAGATGATATTTTCACTTTAGTTAGTAAAGACTGGAAACCTGTAGATGTGACAAGCCTACCCAGACCTCCCAACATTTGATTTTACAAATTCATAATTTTGATGTCGAAAATTCAGAATTTTACATCAAAATTCATAATATGGCGCGTAATGCAACAGTTCAGCAAAAAAAGGTATGCGTGCCAAATGCGCATACGTGTTGCGCTACATTCATGTGTGAAAAACGACTTATTTCCAACAGTCTGTAGCTCTTGGACTGCATGTATAAAGTCAGGCCTCTCATGAGTATATTCTGCTATTTACAGAAAGATTATTGAACAGAGATACTTTCTGCAACACAAAGAAAAGATTGTTTTTTCTATTTTGCTTTTTCCTTACACATCCCAATTCTCTTGGTATTGAATAAAAGAACAATTATCATAAAATGTATGACTAGTTATGAAGAAAGAGTTGATATATGCGACTCGACTAAGCATACGGAAATAAATTTGCACATTAATTGATAATCTGCCCGAAAAGGTGGTAATTGGCTTTTCTGCTGTGTTTTATATTTTAGACAATAGGTGCAGGAGTAGGCCATTCGGCCCTTCGAGCCAGCACCACCATTCAATGTGATCATGGCTGATCATTCTCAATCAGTACCCCGTTCCTTTTTTAACCCCGTCTTAATTAATTAACATAGTTATATAATCTTGCAATTAAATTTAATATTTACTCATTACAGTTCCACCACTGATTTTCTGGCACTCTTGGTTCCAGAGCTTTGCTGGTTTATCCAGCTGGCCAAGGAAGTCGGCTAAGGGGATAGATGGGTTGGAGTTCCAGAGCCCCGGCCGCAGGTTGCAAATTCAACCCACCGATCGGCCATGGAAGTCCCGATGAGGTCGAGATTGGCTGCCTTGCCCAGCCTAGGTGCCACATTTTCGGGGAGACTTCCAGGGCGATTTCACGCGGAACCCCTCGCGACTGAATCGACAAATTGCAATTACCGACTGTTTTGCGGAAAAAATGTGAGGTGAAATCGGAATGGCGGAAATGAAATAAGAAAGCGGAAACTTTCCGCCAAATTCGGAAGGGTTGGGAGGGGTGCCTACCTGTTGTCCACAAAGCTGACAGCATAGTTGACAGCTGGTCCTGCTGGTATGCCGGCATCTTTGAAAAATTGGATCCACTCTGACGTGACTAAGGAGAAAAAAAGGTTTTATTTTAGAATTTCTCAAAATCCAACATATCTCTTAAAAGTAGGGCAGACACCCTAAACAAAAGCACATAGAAGTGCGCCTGAATCTATGTACTGATCCAGTGATACCTCGGGGTAAACTCATAAATCACATGAGCAGAACTAGGCCATCAGGTCTTTAAGGGCTCAAATTCAGCGTAGCCATGTGGGTTTTATTGCAGGGGTGTTAAAAAGGTGTAAAAGCTCCAGCTCGATTATGTTGCCAAGACATCCTGTTTATGGCTAAGGGTATCCTTTGATATGGGCAACTGGCTTTAAGGCTTTGATGGTTAGCCATCCTTTGAAGTGTTAAGAAGAACAACTTGCCATATGGACTGCCCTCTGTTCCCAAGAAAGAAGAGGTCATGATGGACACAACGGACGCGGAGGTCCCGAAAGAGACAAAGATTTATAGGACATTGTAAAACTTGCCATATAAGGTAGCAACAGGAAATGTACTGACACATGTATTTCGGGTATAAATATGTGTAATTGTTAGCATTCGGGGAGAGAGACTACACTAGCTTCCTAAGCGTTTCTAAACGCTTCGGTTTCTAGACTCTCTCCCACCTGGATGAGTAGAATAAAGAGGTTAAACGAATTCGGTTGTCTGCCTGTTTTTTCTAATAGGCCACAGACTACAACATTTGGCGTAGTCGGCAGGATCTCTTTGGCACCGTCAACCACGAACGACTAAGCGGCATCGGTGGCTGAAACACGTCCACAGGGGACAGAGTGCACTTCTCGACCGTTGTTCGAGACCCCGGACGTTGACGTTTTTCAGACACTGAAGTCCCTCGTTTGGGGTTGATTTCGTGTTCAACTGAGATTCACAGACGAACCGATAAGGAAAAGGATAAGGATAAGGTTCCGGATTTGGAAGGTAAGGGGCGGTCACTCTTGTCATTGTCTTGGTCTGGGTGCAATTAATATTTATTGGTAATATTTATTGGTAGTATTTATTGATAACATATTTTCGGATAATTGACAATCAGACATATGGGACAGTCTTTGGATAAGAGTGATGGCGGTGCCCCGGTACAACACATGTGTTATTTATTTATTTGCTTCGTTAATGAAAAGATTGGGAAACGAGGCCTGGCCAGTAGGAGGTACATGGAATGTAGAGACTATCAAAGAGGGGGTGCAGAAGCGCCATCAGGAGTTGAGGGAGCGAAGTTGGAGGGAAAATGAAGGTGTATGATCTAAGACTTGACCGTGCTACCCGAGCTCGAGGTGAATTTTAAACCGGTACCAAAGGGATATATCCCGCACAACAACAAAAGTCAGAATCCGAACCACTGGAGTATATAGCGGCTTTATTAGGTAATCAGGAGTCCGAGGGTGACGAGGAACCCTGGACGTGTCCGATCCCCACAGCCCCACAGGCAGATCCACCGGCTGCGGTTGTGCCAGTCCCGGTTCTACCCTCCCCGTCAGGATATTGGGGACTACCCCCCGATAATGAGACAGCATCAGGGAATATGGATAGGTCCCAGACAAAGGGTTAAGTTGCGCCACGAGTAAGAATCCGCACGATCGGCGCTAAAGATTGAGGATGCTGCCCACCCTCGCCTTTTTCAGTACACCTCATGCTGCCCAGCAGGCCTGCCACCTTTGCGTTGACCAATGTGCTAGTATTTACACCGACTCACGATATGCCTTTGGGGTTGCACATGATTTTGGTAACCTGTGGCAGCACAGGGGCTTTTTGACTGCAGCAGGCACTCCTATTAAAAATGTCCTGTTTTTCTGAAATCTACTAGCGAGTTTAACACTCCCGAAAAACCTTGGCTGTCATTAAATGTAATTCGCATACATCTGTCAAGGATCCCATTTCTTTCGGGAATGCATTGGCTGACACATTGGCATGCACAGAGGCCCTGACCCCTACCATTTTAGTTTCTTCAGGCGAACAACAGCAGTTTTCTGCAACTACCGCTATGCCCAGTGTTTCGGAATTCTGCCAGCTTCAGGGGGACGCCCCCGAGGCTGAGAGACACCAGTGGAGCCAGGATGGGTGTTCCCCTTGCGAATCTGACTTGCTTTGGGTTACTGCCTCTGGCAAAGTTTGTGTCCCTAACGCGCTTTTACCTGTTTTGTTGTATTATGTGCACTCTCTTACCTATGCTGGTAAGAGGGGAATGTTGGATGTAATAAATGCTACATGGTATCACCCCAAAATACATTGGGGTTTACAAATTGATTTTATTGAATTGCCACGTGTACATAGTTATAAGTATTGCTTAGTTATTGTTGATGTGTTTAGCTGATGGATTGATTTTGCTATTGATGTTGCTATTTAGCTATTGTTACTCCTGCTATTAGGGGAAGTGCACTCATGAATTATATGGTATTGTGGTCAATCTGTATTTACTCCATGACATTTATGTAAAGACGATCAGATGATGTGCAGAGGAGACAAAGGCACAATACCCTGGAAGGCAGAAGGAATAGGACCCTGCTCAGGATAGTTTAATGGTTTAATAAGACCAGAGCTAAACAATTGAGAGACCAAGCCTATTGGGTTGTACCCTGTGGACATGCTTTGTGCCAGCTTAATTTCCAATGCCTGACAGATGAATTTAGTTTTCCATGTAAGAAGCAGCAGCCGTATCAGGGTCGATGTAGACGAACTCGAGGGTTACATCAGTCGTCCCTACGAGAGGAGATGAGGGGAAGAATAGACTGGGAAAAATTGGAGGTTACATGGGAATTTTGTTTTTGTCTTTCAGTCCAGGTATTTTTAAATTCATGTTACAAGTTGACAAAGCTTTTAATCAGGCGTAGCAACGTCATGGTAAACTATTTTATGGATAACACCTTTCCTTACTCCTATTCCGTGCACGCTTTACTATTGACTTATTTACTGCCTAGTATTGAGAGCGATAACCATTTGCTCGGAGGGTGAGCTGGTGCTTTAGAACACCAGGTCTGCCCGGTTCTTTTTGAATCACTCACAGAGCCCTGGCTCCAATAATTGGTGTACGGATTATGATAACCGACCAGATGACTGTGGATTTCAATGTTTTAATGGGTGGTCCTTGAGACCCTATCTTAATCAAACACAGGAGAATTGGCCCCGGATACAAGTTAATTCTCCTCATGACTCTCCAGAAACACCGATAAATACAACTTGTTTCTGTAGAATGGGATCTAGACCAAATGAAGTTGGTCTGTCTGTGGGATTCAGCACATGCACCCATATCAGTACTGCAGTTCCCCCAAGACCTCTTAATGGGACTTACTTAAAATGTGGGAGCTGAGCATATGTCTGGTTACCAGGACTTTCGCCACGGTATGATCAGGGATCTTATGAGACCTGGACAGGGTGTTGTTATCTAGCTTTTGTGATCCCACCTTTACAAATCATAAATCATCCTCTGCAGCATCCAGAGTGGAGCTCTAATCGAGTTGTATTGGAGTTTGAGGGGTTTTGGTGGCTAATATTCCCGAGATGGGGAACCGCTCGGGCGGGAACTGAAATTTGAAACTTAGCTAGTGCCCTGGAACAATTAGCAAATTGTACCGCTGATGGACTGTACGAGACTCAGGAACAAACAGGCCAGTTAACAACTGAAATGGTGGCCCTGCGTCTTGTCGCTCTCCAGAATCGTATGGCTCTAGATTTCCTGCTAGCCAAGAGAGGGGGTACCTGTGCTATGATAGGGCAAGAATGTTGTACATTTGTACCAGATGTATCCTCTAATATCACCAATATCGCGGGGCATGTGAAGGAGGTTATAGAAAGAGCATTTAGCGTTTGAGCCCTCTGAGGGGGTGCTGTGAACTGTTTATATATGTGCTGTTATGTTTGTGTGCCATTGTATGTTTGTTCTTAGTACCTGAACTGATGTACAGCGCTTTGGTCAATGTGGGTTGTTTTTAGATGTGTTATACAAATAAAATTGACTTGACTTGACTAAGAAAATAGGGGCAGATTTAGCCCAAGATCGAATTAATGCTTCAGGATGGGATTGGTTTGGCTTAGGATATGTGTGGGGCCGATTCTCCATTATGGCAGTATCATTGCGTTAATTGTTGTGATTCTGTTAATCTGTTATTGTTTCAGTCCATGTATACGCCAAATATTTGTCAATCAACCACTTTAAAAGACTGTGATTATAGTATAATCAAAGAGGGGATGTAAGGGCTCAAATTCAGCGTAGCCATGTGGGTTTTATTGCAGGGGTGTTAAAAAGGTGTAAAAGCTCCAGCTCGATTATGTTGCCAAGACATCCTGTTTATGGCTAAGGGTATCATTAGATATGGGCAACTGGCTTTAAGGCTTTGATGGTTAGCCATCCTTTGAAGTGTTAAGAAGAACAACTTGCCATATGGACTGCCCTCTGTTCCCAAGAAAGAAGAGGTCATGATGGACACAACGGACGCGGAGGTCCCGAAAGAGACAAAGATTTATAGGACATTGTAAAACTTGCCATATAAGGTAGCAACAGGAAATGTACTGACACATGTATTTCGGGTATAAATATGTGTAATTGTTAGCATTCGGGGAGAGACTACACTAGCTTCCTAAGCGTTTCTAAACGCTTCGGTTTCTAGACTCTCTCCCACCTGGGTGAGTAGAATAAAGAGGTTAAACGAATTCGGTTGTCTGCCTGTTTTTTCTAATAGGCCACAGACTACAACAGGTCTACTCCGCCATTCAATTATGGCTGACCTATTTTTCCCTTTTAACCCCATTCTCCTGCCTTCTCCCCGTAACTTTGCCCCCCCCCCACTACTAATCAGGAACCTGTCAATCTCCACTTTAAAAATACACAATGACCTGGCCTCCATAGCCGTATGTGGCAGTGAATTCCACAGATTCACCAGCCTGACTAAAGAATAAAGAAGTTCCTCCTCATCTTCTCTCTAAAGGTACGTCCTTTTATTCCGATTCTTTTGGCTGGATGAAAATTAGTAACTAAAATGTAACTGTAAGCATACTGTACTCTCAAAGTAAAATGGTGGGACACTCCATTCGATCAGCGCATCATTTTGTGGTGCTCTCAATCAATTGGAGTCCCTTCCAATTTTTGGGCTCAGGGCGTTACATATATTGCCCATCCTATCCCTAATCTATTGACCTTGGAGAAGGCCATGGAGAGCTGCCTTCTTGAGCCACCAAAATCATAGCGATGAGGGTACTTCCCTCCCCAGTGATGTTAGGCAGGGGTTTCAGGGTGTAGTCCCAGATACGATGAAAGAACAGCAATATATTTTCAACTCGGGGTGTTGCACGACTTGGAGGGGGAGCCCCACAGGGAGGGTGGTGCTCCCACATACCTGCTGCCCACGTCCTCCTTGGTGTGGATGGCACCATGGGTTTCAGAGGTGCTGCCAGAGCATACGAGTAACTACATTGTATTCTGCATATGCTACACAATGCGGTCATGGTGTATGCTGCTGGTAACCCGTGAGATGAACTGCATTCCGAATTGAGAGAGATTTCCGGAGTCGAGGGGAATCAGGAATAATGGGAATTAGGCAGGGAAATTGAGTTAAAGCCAATGTGAAAGCAAGGAACTGCAGATGTTGGTTTACAATAAAAGACATAAAGCACTGGAGTAACTCAGCCAATGAGCAGTTAAGACAATTTTACTGCATGGCATTGCTAAGTCAAGAGGGTATACAATGTACTCAGAGCTTCTCTTTGCAATCTTAAGTCACTATTTTAATATTAGATCTAATCCTTATTTTCCACATGCTGTTTGAAAGCTTGGCTCAAATTTCATCCATAGCTGGGATACCACTGTGACCGGTAGCTCAGACATGCACCAACCGAAGGTCACTTGGCCACCGAACCCCAAAGACAAGTGCTGGGATCAAAATAGCACCACACGTGTGCTGCTAAATAAAACTGCTTGCAAGCGGGGTGTGGATTGCTTCCCAACACGAGTAACACACTACTGAAGATCAGTCGGCTTCTGTAGGATTAGCAGCACATCAGCTGAACAAACACCTCTAGGCACTGGGAATAGCAGGAATTTGGGATACTCTTCCATGAGCAACTGAAGTCGATAGTAAAATGGACATGGATTGGAGGTTGTTAAACAAATGCATTAAGGGAAATGCGGTAAAGGAAAACAAATAAAATCGCAGATCACCCATTGAAAGACAGGACAGGCCACTCCAACAAACCATGGAACATTAGGGAAGAGGTATCATCGGATAAAGTGGATATATCATCGGATAAAGCTTTAAAATGAAAGGTTTCCTTTGGGTAGATGTGTGGGATAATTGAAAATGAATGATCAAAAGTGTTTTGTGCCTTTGATATAAACCAGCATCTGCAGTTCCTCGTTTATATTTCTTTATAAATATTTGTACCTTTGAGTTTCAAATTATATGGTTTATAAAAACAAATGCCATCACCATGGCATGCAAATTTTTTTGAAAGGCCAGTACAGATTATACACAATTGCCTAAAACCACTTCAATTCTTTCTTGTGTGGAAAGGAGCTGCAGATGCTGGTTATACCGAAGATGGACACAAAATGTTGGAGTAACTCAAAAGGTCTGGCAGCATCCCTGGAGCAAAGGAATAGGTGACGTTTCAGGTCGAGACCCTTCTTCATAATTCTTTCATATTCTGTTGAAGGACTGGGACCACAAAAGAATATTTTTCGCTTCCACAAACTAACACCGAGTGTTGCAGCTGTTTTGCCTGATGTCACAAACTCCTCATGAGCAAATGATCAGTTAGTCTATTTTTGGCTGGGGCAGTGTCGCATGACATTCTCTGCTTTGATAGCAGATGTAAAAGTACAACTGCTTTCAAAGATTCCACCTGTGATGTAGAAGTTTGAGGTGACTCAGCCTCTCAATCCCGCAACAATGTTAAATGCTGGAAAAGGATTTACCCAAATTAACACGATAAAAACAAAACCTGTAACAGTTCAATTGTTGGATTAACTAAAATAGAAGGCACTAATATCAAACTTTGCACTAAAGACTGTCACAAAACACCATGCAATAATGTCAAACTTTTAACGTCAATACTCTTTTCTTCACTGGTGTTTAAACACTGCATCGCAGATGGGCGTCAGGGTCCATCAGCGAGATGGCAAGGAGTTCAGGACTAGTAATCAGGCAGAGGGGGTCGGGGCCAGAGGTAGGGGGAAATCGGGGCCAGAGGTAGGGGGGAAATCGGGGCAGATGGGGGGGAAATTGGGGCCAGATTTGGGGGGGGGGAGATTGGGGACAGATGGGGGGCAATCGGGGGCAAATGGGAGAGGGGCGCAGGGTTTGGTGGGGGGGCAGAGTTTGTGGGGGGGTTGGGGCCAGAGGTGGGGTGGAGAAGAAATTAGGGTCGAGGTGAGAGGTGAATCAAGGCTAGAAGTGAGGGGGGTTTCTTCTTTAAAAAAAAAATCTGCTTTGTAGTGCACAACCGCAAACAGCTGGGCTATCTCGTGCAGGTTTTGCTCGCGTCGGTACTGGTTGCAAAAGGGTTATTTAGATTTTTTATGTGGGCAAGTTTGGTGAGATGATCCATGTCCAAGTTGTCGAGGAGGGGGTGAAAGGGGGGGGGGGCGTGGGGGGAAGGAGGGAAAGTGGGGGGGAAAGGGTGTGTGTGGCGGGAAAGGTGGGGTGGGGGGAAAGGGGGTGTGTGTGGGGAAAGGGTGTGGGGGGAAGGGAGGGGGGTGGGGGGGAAGGGAGGGGGGTGGGAGGGAAGGGAGGGGGGGTGGGAGGGAAGGGAGGGGGGGTGGGGGGGAAGGGAGGGGGGGTGGGGGGGGAAGGGAGGGGGGGGAAGGGAGGGGGGGTGGGGGGAAGGGAGGGGGGGTGGGGGGGAAGGGAGGGGGGATGGGGGGAAGGGAGGGGGGGTGGGGGGAAGGGAGGGGGGTGGGGGGAAGGGAGGGGGGGGTGGGGGAAGGGAGGGGGGTGGGGGGGAAGGGAGGGGGGGTGGGGGGGAAGGGAGGGGGGGTGGGGGGGAAGGGAGGGGGGGTGGGGGGGGAAGGGAGGGGGGGTGGGGGGAAGGGAGGGGGGGTGGGGGGGAAGGGAGGGGGGGGTGGGGGGAAGGGAGGGGGGTGGGGGGGAAGGGAGGGGGGGGTGGGGGGGAAGGGAGGGGGGGTGGGGGGGAAGGGAGGGGGGGTGGGGGGAAGGGAGGGGGGTTGGGGGGGAAGGGAGGGGGGGTGGGGGGGAAGGGGGGGTGGGGGGGAAGGGAGGGTGGGGGGGAAGGGGGGGTGGGGGGGAAGGGGGGGTGGGGGAAAGGGAGGGGGGTGGGGGAAGGGAGGGGGGGTTGGGGGGAAGGGAGGGGGGGTGGGGGGGAAGGGAGGGGGGGTGGGGGGGAAGGGAGGGGGGGTGGGGGGGAAGGGAGGGGGGGTGGGGGGGAAGGGAGGGGGGGTGGGGGGGAAGGGAGGGGGGGTGGGGGGGAAGGGAGGGGGGGTGGGGGGGAAGGGAGGGGGGGTGGGGGGGAAGGGAGGGGGGGAGGGGGGGGGGGTGGGGGGGAAGGGTGGGGGGGAAGGGAGGGGGGGTGGGGGGAAGGGAGGGGGGTGGGGGGAAGGGAGGGGGTGGGGGGGAAGGGAGGGGGGTGGGGGGGAAGGGAGGGGGGGTGGGGGGGAAGGGAGGGGGGGTGGGGGGGAGGGGGGGGGGTGGGGGGGAAGGGTGGGGGGGAAGGGAGGGGGGTGGGGGGGAAGGGGGGGGGTGGGGGGGAAGGGAGGGGGGGTGGGGGGGTAGGGTGGGGGGGTGGGGGGGGGAGGGGGGGGGGTTGGGGGGGGGGGAGGGGGGGGGGGGGGGGAAGGGAGGGGGGGTGGGGGGGGGGGAGGGGGGGGTGGGGGGGAGGGGGGGGGTGGGGGGGAGGGGGGGGGGTGGGGGGGAAGGGAGGGGGGGTGGGGGGGAGGGGGGGGGGGTGGGGGGGAAGGGGGGGGGGGTGGGGGGGAAGGTGGGGTGGGGTGAAGGGGGGGGGGTGGGGTGAGGGAGGGGGGTGGGGGGGAAGGGAGGGGGTGGGGGGGAGGGAAGGGTGGGGGTGGGGGGGAAGGGAGGGAGGGGTGGGGGGGGAAGTGAGGGGGGTGGGGGGGGGAAGTGAGGGGGGGTGGGGGGGGGAGTGAGGGGGGGTGGGGGGGAAGGGAGTGGGGGGGAAGGGAGGGGGGGTGGGGGAAGGGGGGGGGGGTGGGGGGAAGGGAGGGAGGGGGGGAAGGGAGGGAGGGGGGGAAAGGGAGGGAGGGGGGGGAAGGGAGGGAGGGGGGGGAAGGGTGGGGGGGGGGGGGGAAGGGAGGGAGGGGGGAAAGGGAGGGGGGGGGAAAGGTGGGGGGGGGGGAAAGGGAGGGAGGGGGGGAAGGGTGGGAGGGGGGGGAAGGGTGGGTGGGGGGGGAAGGGAGGGTGGGGGGGGAAAGGGAGGGGGGGGGGGAAAGGGTGGGAGGGGGTGGGTGGGGGGGGGAAGGGTGGGTGGGGGGGGGAATGGGTGGGTGGGGGGGGAAGGGAGGGTGGGGGGGGTAAGGGAGGGGGGGGTTGGGGGGGGGAAGGGGGTGGGGGGGGAAGGGAGGGGGGGGTAAGGGTGGGGGGGGGAAAGGGAGGGAGGGGGGGAAGGGAGGGAGGGGGGGAAGGGAGGGTGGGGGGGGGAAAGGGAGGGGGGAGGGGGGGGGAAGGGGGGAGGGAGGGGGGGGAAAGGGAGGAGGGGGGGGAAAGGGAGGGGGGGGGGAAAGGGAGGGAGGGGGGGAAAGGGAGGGAGGGGGGGAAAGGGAGGGAGGGGGGGAAAGGGAGGGAGGGGGGGAAAGGGAGGGAGGGAGGGAAAGGGAGGGGGGAGGGAATGTTTGGGATCAGGCAAGGGAATGGATCAGGCAAGGGAGGGGGACCGGGCGCCCAGGCCTGGATCCCTATGTCCCGCCTCCATGTATACCCCCCCCCCCCCCCCCGCCCCCCATCCCAACCCGCACCACCACCACCCCCCCACCCTCCCCGCTGCACCGCCCGCAGTTTCCCTTCGTGCGGCCCTCTCCCTCTCCCCTCTCCCTCTCCTTCCCTCCCTCCCGCTGAAGCCGCTACCCCGGCCTGGCCGCCAGGGAGGGGTAACCGGGATCCGCTTCACACGCCGCCCGGGACGGACCGCGAGCCGCTTGACCCGCCGCCCCGGACCCCAGGGCCGCCCGGGAGGGCCCAGGAGCCGCCCCGGACCCCACGGCCGCCCGGGAGCCGGAGCTTCAGCCGCCGCCGGCCCGGCGCTTACCGAGAGTCACCGACACCATCTTGGTTCCGCGCAGCGCCCACACGTCATCTCCGGGCGCCGGCGGAAGCGAGGGGACGGCCCGTTGCTAGGGGCGCTGCCTGGCAACCGGGACAATGGCCAACCCAGCAGTGACGGGCCCAATGAATGTCTGCCCCTGGTCAACCAACACAGCAGCCACAGGCCCAATGTCTGCACCTGGGGAACCAGGCGGGGAGAGCAATGAGCTAACCGGAGCTAAGCAAGGCCCAGTAGTCAACCACTGAAATAACTGGGGCAATAACAGTCACATATCAACCACTGACAATGGCCAACACAGCAGCCACAGGCCCAATGTCTGCACCTGGTCAACCACTGACAATGGCCAACACAGCAGCCACAGGCCCAATGTCTGCACCTGGTCAACCACTGACAATGGCCAACACAGCAGCCACAGGCCCCCAACAGGTGAGAGCAATAAGCTAACCCCAATGTCTGCACCTGGGGAACCAGGGCAGGGGGAGCAATGAGCTAACCGGAGCGAAGCAAGGCCCAGTGGTCAACGACTGAAGTAACTGGGCAATAACAGCCACATATCAACCATTGACAATGGCCAACACAGCAGCGACAGGCCCAATGTCTGCAGCAACAGGCCCAGTACCTGCAGCGACAGGCCACCAACAGGCTGAGAGCAATAAGCTAACCCTAATGTCTGGTCCTAGGGGACGAGGGAGAGCAATGCTCTAACCAGAGCTAAGCCCAATGTCTGCACTAGGGGAACCAGGGAGAGCAATGAGCTAACCAGAGCTAAGCCCAATGTCTGCACCTGGGGGAGCAGGGAGAGGCTGAGAGCAATGAGCTAACCAGAGCTAAGGCCCAGTAATCAACCACTGAAGTAACTGTTGCAATAACAACCACACATCAACCATTGACAATGGCCAACACAGCAGCAACAGGGCCAATGTCTACACCTGGGGGACCATGGTGAGTCAAGAATGTTTTATTGTCCTGTGTCCAAGATAGAACAATGAAATTCTTACTTGCAGCACAACAGAATATGCAAACATAGTACACAGTAAACAATATGATAAACATATATATATATATATATACACACACACACATACTCCAAAAAGAAACAATAGTGCAATAATAATAATAGCAATAAGGTAACCACAGCTAAGCCCAATGTCTGCACCTGGGGACCATGGCGAGTAATAAGGTAACCGGAGCTGAGGCCTTGTAATGTATTAAATATGAACAGTACACCCCAGCGGTATGAGCATTGACTTCTCGCATTGACATCAAGTTCGCGGATGACACGACTGTGGTTGGACTCATCTCAGAAGGAGATGAGACAGCCTATAGGGATGAAATCCAAAGGCTGGCAGCATGGTGTTCAGTGAACAATCTGGTCCTGAACTCCTCCAAAACAAAGGAACTTATAATTGACTTTAGAAAAACCAGTGGAGATTACGACCCACTCTACATCAATGGGGTCTGTGTGGAAAGGGTACCAGCTTTCAGGTTCCTGGGTACGCACATCGCAGAGGATCTTACCTGGTCTACCAACACCATCACCACAGTAAAGAAGGCACAGCAGAGACTCCACTTCCTGAGGATCCTCAGGAAAACCAACCTGCAGGAGAAGCTCATGTTGTCCTTCTATCGCTGCTCCATCGAGAGTGTGCTGGCATACTGTATAACCACATGGTATGCCAGCTGCTCAGAAAAGGACAGGAAGGCCCTTCAGAGGGTCATCACGACGGCCCAGAAGATCATCGGCTGCTCACTGCCCTCCCTGGAGCACCTGTTCAGCCTACGCTGCCTCAGTAGAGCAGGCAAAATAATAAAAGATCCATCCCACCCCGGCCACCGTCTGTTCATCTGCCCTCTGGTCGACGTTTCAGGTCGATCAAATCCCGAACAAACAGACTTAAGAACAGTTTTTACCCCAGGGCCATACGAGAACTGAACACTACCTTTGCACTAGACAACACCGTTAAAAAATCTTGTACTTAATATAATTGTATTTAATTGTATTTATGTATTTATTTGTTTTGCATTTATTGCATATATGTTTGTACGCACCGTCAGGATTGGCTATTTTTTAATTTCGTTGCAATGACAATAAATGAATATTATTATTATTATTATTATTATTAAGTATCATATCATATCATATCATATCATATCATATACAGCCGGAAACAGGCCTTTTCGGCCCACCAAGTCCGTGCCGCCCAGCGATCCCCGTACATTAACACTATCCTACACCCACTAGGGACAATTTTTTTTAATTTTTTTTTATTTTTACATTTACCCAGCCAATTAACCTACATACCTGTACGTCTTTGGAGTGTGGGAGGAAACCGAAGATCTCGGAGAAAACCCACGCAGGTCACGGGGAGAACGTACAAACTCCTTACAGTGCAGCACCCGTAGTCAGGATCGAACCTGAGTCTCCGGCGCTGCATTCGCTGTAAAGCAGCAACTCTACCGCTGCGCCACCGTGCCGCCCTTGCTTTCCCTCTCTCTCCATCTGCTCCCCTTCCCAGTTCTCCTACCAGTCTTACTGGCTCCGACTGCATTTTATCTCTGTACCGCCCACTCCCCCGACATCAGTCTGAAGAAGGGTCTCGACCTGAAACATTACCCATTCCTTCTCTCCTGAGATGCTGCCTGTCCCGCTGAGTTACTCCAGCATTTTGTGTCTATCTTCAATTTAAACCTGCATCTGCAGTTCTTTCCTGCACAGATATAAGCAGTGCCTGGCAATGGAGTAACTGGGGCAATAACAGCCACACATCAACCACTAACAATGGCCAACACAGCAGCAACCAGGCCCAATTTCTGTAACAGGGTGACCATGGCGAACAATAAGTCAAGTCAAGTCAAGTCAAGTTTATTTGTCACATACACATACACGATGTGCAGTGAAATGAAAGTGTGCACAAAAAAGAATTACAGTTACAGCATATAAATAAAGTTAATAAGTTACTATAGTGTAGACAAAAATTTAGTCTCTGGAGTTATAAAAGTTGACAGTCCTGATGGCCTGTGGGAAGAAACTCCGTCTCATCCTCTCAATTTTCACAGCGTGACAGCGGAGGCGTTTGCCTGACCGTAGCATCTGGAACAGTCCGTTACTGGGGTGGCAGGAGTCCCTCATAATCTTACTTGCTCTGGATCTGCACCTCCTGATGTATAGGTCCTGCAGGGGGACGAGTGTAGTTCCCATGGTGCGTTCTGCCGAACGCACTACTCTCTGCAGGGCCATCCTGTCCTGGGCAGAGCTGTTCCTAAACCAGACTGTAATGTTGCCGGACAGGATGCTCTCCACAGCCCCAGAGTAGAAGCAATGAAGGATCCTCAGAGGCACTCTGAATTTCCTCAGCTGTCTAAGGTGGTAAAGGCGCTGCTTTGCCTTACCCACCAGTGCGGCAATGTGCGTTGCCCATGTCAGATCCTCTGTGATGCGGACTCCCAAGTATTTAAAACTGCTCACCCTATCCACAGTAGACCCATTTATCTCCAGTGGTGTGTACGTCCTTGGATGTTTAGCCCTTCTAAAGTCCACAATCAGCTCCTTCATTTTAGTGACATTCAAGAGGAGGCTATTGTCCAGACACCAGAGTGCCAAATCAGCCACCTCCTTCAGGCCTTCTCATCTAACCAGAGCTAAGGCCTAGTAGTGTGTTAAATGTGAACAGTACCTGACAATGGAATAACTGGGGCAATAACAGCCACATATCAACCCCTAACAATGGCCAGTCAGGGGTAGATATGTCTTGACCCAAAATGTCACCTCTTCCTTTTCTCCAGAGATGCTGCCTGACCCGCTGAGTTACTCCAGCTTTTTATGAAGAGAGGATCAAAATGGCTCTCAAGTGGGGAAATTGGTACAAAGGTCTACATAGAGTGGACGTGGAGAGAATGTTTCCACTAGTGGGAGAGTCTAAAAGCATAGGGCACAGCCTCAGAATAAAAGGACGTACCTTTAGAAAGGCGATGAGGAGGAATTTCTTTAATCAGAGAGTGGCGAATCTGTGGAATTTATTGCCACAGACCAAGGCAATGGGTTTTTATACGGCGGAGACTAACAGATACTTGATTTGTACGGGTGTCAGGGGGTTATGAGGAGCAGGCAGGAGAATGGGGTTGAGAGGGAAAGATAGATAAGCCATGATTGAAATGGCAGAGTAGTCTTGATGGTCCGAATGGCCTACTTCTACTCATAACATGAGCTTATGAATAATACCTAACAAGATGCTAACAAAGAGTGAAACACAAAATGCTGGGGGAACTCAGCAGGGCAGGCAGCATCTCGGGCAGCATATGCTAACCAATGGTGACACCTAGCAACTTTGTAGTCATTAATAGAACATAGAATAGTACTATACAGCACAGCAACAGGCCCTTCGGCCCATAATCTTAGTGCCAAACACGAGGCCAAGACCGACTCTTATTCAATAACAGGGAACTGTAGATGCTGGTTTAAGAAAAAGGCCACAAAGTCTTGAAGTAATTCAGCGGGTCAGGCAACATTTCTGGAGAATGTGAATAGGTAATGTTTTAGGTCAGGTACCTTCTTCAGACTCAAGAAGAGTCCCAACCCAAAACATCACCGATCCACGTACCTCAGAGATGCAGCCTAACCTGCTAAGTTACCCCAGTGCTTTGTGTAATTTTGGACAGAGGAAGTAGTTGAGGAAGGTACAATAAGAACATTCAAAAGACATCTGGTCATATACATGGATAGGAAAGGTTGAGAGAGATATGGACCAAATGTAATCAGAATAGGACTAGCCTAGATGGGCATCTTGGTTGGCATGTCTTAGTTGGGCTGAAGGGGATGTTTTGCGCTGCATGAATATCAATTATAGGAGGTACACTGTAAATATGTTATCAGATATGGGGTTTTATTGTTAATTATAGAAGATCCTGAAATCGCAGAGCATTCTGTTCTTTAGATATGTTATTTTTATCGATGGCCTGTTCTGGTCATTTATGTTGTAATATGAAGATTTAGAGAAAATACACGTGGACACAGGAGTACTTGAGACAATGTCATACAATGTGTCTGCATTTAGAAGTATCCAAGCTCAGAGAGCAATAGCAACACAATAATTTCTTTGCAAAGATCACTAAAAGATACAAGATTCCAATATTTACTGATAATATTAAAATTTTGTTTCCTTTAGATAATCTTTGTGTGTCGACACATGGCTGTAACTATTTGATAGGAAAACTTTCCAGGTGTACCCCCAAAAACAGCATAACCTCCCTGGAGAATCACAAATCGCCACCATCAAGACCTCAGAGAATAAAGTTCTCTGTTGACTGAGTAGATCACATTATGTGAATTGAATCATAGGGTCATATAGTACAGAAACAGGCCCTTCGGCCCAACGTCCCGACCAAGATGCCCCATCTATACTAGTCCCACCTGTCTGCATTTGAGACATATCCCGTCTAAACCTTGCCAATCCATGTACCTATCCGAATGTCTTTTAAATGTTGTTACAGTACCTGCTTCATCTACCTTTTCTGGGAACTCGTTCCATATACCACCATAATCCATAAAACACAAATAAAAATCTACACTACTAAGAATTTAAATTTACATGTGACATTATAACCAATAAACAGCACCTCATATTTCACTTGGGTAGCTTACAACGCAGTGGTGTGAATATTGATTTGTCTAACTGCAAATAACCCTTGCATCCCCTCTCTCTCCGTCCCTCCCCCACTCCAGTCGCCGTATTAGTTTCACTGTCATCGTGTTGAGTTTCACTGTCTGTATAACTCATTATCACCTACACCACAGCCAAGAAAGGACCAACAATGGGCTCCACCTTTCCTTAATCATCGTTGAGTTTCATTTTATTAAAAAAACATCGAGTCACTGAAGGGGTTGCAGGGAAGGTTTACAAGAATGACGAACATAAAACAGTTGCAGGTGCTGGAAATCTGAAATAAAAATGTAAAAATAAAAGCAGAAAATAAGGTTGGGTTGGTTTTGAGTTGGAACCCTTCTTCAGACAAATAAAACAATTCCCGGAATGGCGGGACTGTCACATGTTGAAAGACTGGAGTGACTGGGCTTGTATACACTGGAATTTAGAAGGATGAGAGGGGATCTTATCGAAACGTATAAGATTATTAAGGGGTTGGACACGTTAGAGGCAGGAAACATGTTCCCAATGTTGGGGGAGTCCAGAACAAGGTGCCACAGTTTAAGAATAAGGGGTAGGCCATTTAGAACTGAGATGAGGAGAAACATTTTCAGTCAGAGAGTTGTGAATCTGTGGAATTCTCTGCCTCAGAAGGCAGTGGAGGCCAATTCTCTGAATGCATTCAAGAGAGAGCTAGATAGAGCTCTTGAGGATAGCGGAGTCAGGGGGTATGGGGAGAAGGCAGGAACGGGGTATGATTGAGAATGATCAGCCATTATCACATTGAATGGCGATGCTGGCTCGAAGGGCCGAATGGCCTCCTCCTGCACCTATTGTCTAATGTCAACTTGGTAAATTTTAAACATTTTATTGAGCACAGAATAAAGATAAGACACAGGGAGATAGTTCCATTTAAGTTGCATAAAGTACAAGTGAGTACTTAAAACATCCTATATTGTAATTAATGCATAGCAACCTCTTTGCCCCTGTTAATATGCATTGAACTTTTAATTCTGTGAGAAATTTGAAAGTGTGATGGATTCTAAAGTAATTTTTAACAAATGTGTATTTTTTTCCCCCCGTGTCTTATCTTTATTCTGTGCTCAATAAAATGTTTAAAATTTACCGAGTTTACATTTGTTTTATTTGTCTGAAGATGACCATACAACTTTCATTTCACAGACCGTTACATCTTCAATTTATATAGATGAGGAGAATATTTACCTCCCTTCGATGGTGGTCCAACAGGGAAAGTGGCAGTGGGAGAAATTAAAAAAGCCTCCAATATATCACTTAGATATTCACCCACATCCTTGATTGATTCTCACATAACAGGCCGGGGGGGGGGGGATATAAAACAACTGACAATTAGACAAGCAATTAGAAAGCTCCTTTAATTAAAAATAAAGATACAGCATGGAAACAGACTCTTCGGCCCACCGAGTTCACACTGACCATTGAACAGCCATTCGCAGTAGTTCTCTAATATCCCGCGTTTGCTTCTTACACACCGGGGCAATTTCACAGAGGCCAGTTAACCTACAAACTCACACGTCTGGGATGTGGGAGGAAACCCACGTACTTATCGGGAGAATGAGTGAAATTCCAAGCAGACGGCACTGGAAGTAGGGATTAAACCAGTGTCTCTGGTGTTGTGAGGCAGAAGCTCTACCAGCTGTGCCACTGGTCTGCCCTGATCTCCAGCAGATACATGGGCCAGGTTGTTCCTTCAGCTAACCCCATGCAGATCAGGGACCAAATGGTGAAGATGCAGGAGATGTAACACCACTTTTATTTAACAGCCACCATCAGCTTCATTCTTTCATGGTGTAATGACTGTTGGGTGCAGAGCGGCAGGACACTTGGCCATTTTAATCATTCTTGATTAATGGGGAAAGAGGAGAGACTACAACTTTTTGGTCTCGACACACCATGTACAAATACCACAACATCTTCTCTAACAGCCGCAAAGCAAACTCAGAAACAATTTTAACTTTAAAATGGAAAAATATGACATTTAAATGTTTGAATCTCATCATTCCCTATCCAACTCTGTTTCCATATCTTCGATTTCCACCGGCTCCTCCTCATCGAAGTAACGCTCCTCTTCATCACGATTCACAATGTCAAGGTTGTCATACTCTGGGTTGTCATCAACAGTACTGAAAGGGGAATGGATGTGGGTTTTAAATTAACTGCAGGTTTTACAGAGGTTAGCTCAACAGTGTTTATTCATTCTCCAACCTTAAAGTAAACGGTCAGACTTTGGCCCCAAGACTCCCAATTTGCTAATCCTTCGCCTCTGTTTTATATGGGTAAGACGGAACTGCAGATGCTGGTTTAAATCAAAGATAGACAGAAAATGCCTGAGCAACTCAGCGGGACAGGCAGCATCTCTGGAGAGAAGGAACAGGCGAAGTTCTGGGTCGAGACCCTTCCTCAGTCTGTAGAAGGGTCTTGCCCCGAAACGTCACCCATTCCTTCTCTCCAGAGATGCTGCCTGTCCCGCTGTTTGTGAGATCTCACTGGATATGAATTGGCGACATTATTCCCTAAGTTACAAAGTGGATGCATTTCAGGAAGAGTGAAATGGCTGTGTGGCAGTTTCTGACTTCCTGAGGCAGGGAAAAATTCCTATCGAAGGAAAGTATCCCTCCTTGCTTCGTCTGATTTTTTAAAAAACGTTCTCCTTCACTGTAGGATTGATCCTTAATTTAAAAAGAAATCCATGGTAGTTTATTATTATGGCAGCATTTTGTGACCATCCTCTGTCTTATGGCCCCACTTCTGGTTCAAGGCGCTAAATCTGTGGGTAATGTCGGTACACTACCCACAGAGCCACAGCTGACAGAGCCTCGCATCTCTGAAACGCTGCAAGCTGCTTCATAGACAGGAGGATGCTAGGCCAGCTCACATCAAATTACACTGTTGCTGTGGACACAAAATGACAAGCTGTTTCTTTTCCGATAATAAATTATTTTCAAGGCTGGAGACTAAAACCATAACATCTTACATTTCTTAGCAAACGTATCAGATTACACAGAGATAATAAACTACCATGAATTTCTTTAAAAAAAAAAAATTAAGGATCAATCCTACAGTGAAGGAGAACGTTTTTTAAAAATCAGATGGAACAAGGAGGGAAACTTTCCTTCGATAGGAATTTTTCCCTGCCTCAGGAAGTCAGAAACTGCCACACAACCATTTCACTCTTCCTGAAATGCATCCACTTTGTAACTTAGGGAATAATGTCGCCAATTCATATCCAGTGAGATCTCACAACATACTTTCTTTTACCAATGTTGATTGCTCAGGAAATATTGGCCAGAGCATCAGAACACTCCTTGGTCATTCTTCAAAACAATGACAGGGCAGCTTTTGGTTCATTCTCAAGTGGTGGATGGAGTTTGGTTTTAATATATCTTACCAGAAAGTCAGCACGTTTAACAAAGGAGCTCTCCCTCGCTGCATTGTGACTCTGAGCCGAGATTTCTGTGCTGAAGCCACAGTTGACCATAAAACACAGGAGCAGAATTAGGCCATTCAGCCCATCCGGTTTACTCTGCCATTCAATCATGGCCAATTTATTTTTCCCTCACAACCCCATTCTTCTTCTTCCTTCTCCTCGTAACTCTTGACACCCTCATTAATCAAGAACCTTTCAATCACTACTTAAAAAAACACACAATATCATGGAGTCTTTAAAAGACAGTCCAATGGGCCAAGTGGCTTCCGTCTGTGCTGTATACACATTTAGAGATACAGGGCAGAAACAGGCCCTTCGGTCCATCATGTTCGCGCGGACCAGTGGACTAACCTAAGCTCAGTAGGGACAATTTTTACTACTTTCCAAAGCCAATTAACCTATGCCTTTGGAGTGTGGGAGGAAACTGGAGTACCCGGAGATAACCCACTTGGTCATAGGGAGAATGTACAGACTTCGCCCATTGTCATGGTAGAACCCAGGTCTCAGGCACTGTAAGGCAGCAACTCTACTTTCTGGGTCAGCTCTACCATAGGGTCACTTCTCCCTATGACCGTGGGTTATCTCTGGGTACTCCAGTTTCCTCCCACACTCCAAAGGCATAGGTTAATTGGCTTTGGAAAGTAGTAAAAATTGTCCCTACTGAGCGTAGGGTAGTCCACTGGTCCACGCGGACACGATGGACCGAAGGGCCTGTTTCTGCCCTGTATCTCTAAATGTGTATACAGCACAGACGGAAGCCACTTGGCCCATTGGACTGCCTTTTAAAGACTACATGACACTGTGCCTCCCAAACGTCTAAATGAGAGTTACCTGTAATCAAAGTCTTTATCTTCTCCATCTAGGAAGCGCTGGTGCATGCGGCTGACAAATTCATCCCTCAGCATGCTCTTTTCATCATCACTTGGCACCCACTCGGCCTCGTTAGACACGGGACTGTCCTCTGTATGGGAACAGGGGGGCAATGGAACAAGATGGAACTCAAAAAGGGAGTACTGGGGAAACGGGAAAACGGGAAGAACTTTTTCAGTCAGAGAGTGGTGAAGGTGTGGAATTCTCTGCCTCAGAAGGCAGTGGAGGCCAGTTCGTTGGATGCTTTCAAGAGAGAGCTGGATAGAGCTCTTAAGGATAGCGGAGTGAGGGGGTATGGGGAGAAGGCAGGAACGGGGTACTGATTGAGAGTGATCAGCCATAATCGCATTGAATGGCGGTGCTGGCTCGAAGGGCCGAATGGCCTACTCCTGCACCTATTGTCTATTGTCTATTGTATAGGAGGTTGCTCCGATGCCCCGAGCAGGGCACTAAAGCAGATGCTGCATGATTTTACTACGTTGCATGCAAAACAAAGCATTTCACTGTATCTAGGTACATGTGACAATAAAGTATCATTGAGATGCAGCATTGAGCGCTGCAGAAAAGGAGATTCTGAGAAGGCAACAGCATTCTGAGAATGAACAAGCAGTCCGATGAGTCACTTAGATTAGGCTCTGGGTTTCTGAGACACGAGAGGTTAGAAATAAAACTGCCAGGTATCATGTTCCCAAATTGAAAATCAAGGAATGGTGGGAGAGTTCCCTGTCCATGGTGAGGCCTCGAGGGTTGAGTTTCCCTCGAGGGGAAACATGTTCCCAAATTGAAAATCAAGGAATGGTGGGAGAGTTCCCTGTCCATGGTGAGGCCTCGAGGGTTGAGTTTCCCTCGAGGGGAAACATGTTCCCAAGTTGAAAATCAAGGAATGGTGGGAGAGTTCACTGTCCATGGTGAGGCCTCGAGGGTTGCGTTTCCTGTTGACAATCTGCAGCAGAGGACTAAAAGCCAATTAGAGCAAGCTTGGGAGGAAATGTGGATTGTACATCAAATCTCTTGCCGTATTTACCTTCAAGCCACAAATTCCTTCTCTTGAAGTGACTTAACCCAGACTCTCTCTCAACGATCCCAAATTAATGGAGAAAACCCACACGGTCACAAGGAGAACGTACAGACTCCGTACACACTCTGGATCGAACCTGGGTCTCTGGCCCTGCAAGGCAGCAGCTCTACAATGGGGCAGCAACTCTCCCGTGATGCAGCCAAGTAATTTGCCCCGAGTGTGTAGGAAATGAACGAGAAACCCCACACAACCAGCACCCGAGGTCAGGATCGAACCCGGGTCTCTTGTGCTGGGAAGCAGCGGCTCTACTAGCTGCACCACCTTCTTGCTATTGAGGGCGTGCAGCGTAGGTTCACTAGGTTAATTCCCGGAATGGCGGGACTATCATATGTTGAAAGACTGGAGCGACTAGGCTTGTATACACTGGAATTTAGAAGGATGAGAGGGGATCTTATCGAAACGTATAAGATTATTAAGGGGTTGGACACGTTAGAGGCAGGAAACATGTTCCCAATGTTGGGGGAGTCCAGAACAAGGGGCCACAGTTTAAGAATAAGGGGTAGGCCATTTAGAACTGAGGTGAGGAAAACCTTTTCAGTCAGAGAGTTGTGAATCTGTGGAATTCTCTGCCTCAGAAGGCAGTGGAGGCCAATTCTCTGAATGCATTCAAGAGAGAGCTGGATAGAGCTCTTAAGGATAGCGGAGTCAGGGGGTATGGGGAGAAGGCAGGAATGGGGTACTGATTGAGAATGATCAGCCATGATCACATTGAATGGCGGTGCTGGCTCGAAGGGCCGAATGGCCTCCTCCTGCACCTATTGTCTATTGACACAAAGGCAGTGCACGACACATAATTATCCCATGATCAAGATTCTTGGTTATTGGATTATAACAATAGGTGGCCCCAGATTTCTGCAAATGGAGCTGCCGGTAACCAAACCTAGATTCTGGTGCCAGTAGAGTCAGTAGTTTTGCCTGCAGAGTCAGCCACATCCAACCTCAGAAGCCTAGATTAGATTGCCACAGACTCCCAAACGACACACTTCTTGCTGGAGATAGACACAAAAAGCTGGAGTAACTCAGACATCTGCAGAAGGGGTCTCGACCCGAAACATCACGTATTCCTTCTCTCCAGAGATGCTGTCTGTCCCGCTGAGTTACTCCAGCTTTTTGTGTCTATCTTTGGTTTAAACCAGCATCTGCAGTTCCTTCCAACACACTTCTTGCTGGAACAGGATCAGAATTTGTTGCAATCGTTGTGGGCTGAAGGGCCTCGACCTGTGCTGAAATCTCCCATTTACGATGTGATGATCCCTTGCATGGCTACATCCATATTAAACAAACCTAAGAATCGGGAAAAGGAGTCGGTCAGGGAGATACAAGGATGCTGGAATTCTGAGTAAAACAAAAGGTGCTGGAGTAACTCAGCAGTTCAGGCAGCATCTGTGGAGGGAATGGATAGGTGACATTTCGGGTTTTGACCCTTCTTTAGACTGCGATATTTCAGGTTGGGACCCTTCTTCAGATTGCCCAGTCTGAAGAAGGGCCCCGACCCTAAACATTGCTATTCCATTCCTTCCATTGACGCCGGGTTCCTCAAGCACTTTATGTTTTAGGCCACTCGGCCCCTCAAACCTGCTCCAGACAGGACAATAGACAATAGGTGCAGGAGAAGGCCATTCGGCCCTTCGAGCCAGCACTGCCATTCAATGTGATCATGGCTGATCATTCTCAATCAGTACCCCATTCCTGCCTTCTCCCCATAACCCCTGACTCCGCTATCCTTAAGAGCTCTATCTAGCTCTCTCTTGAATGCATTCAGAGAATTGGCCTCCACTGCCTTGTGAGGCAGAGAATTCCACAGATTCACAACTCTCTGACTGAAAAAGTTTTTCCTCATCTCAGTTCTAAATGGCCTACCCCTTATTCTTAAACTGTGGCCCCTTGTTCTGGACTCCCCCAACATTGGGAACATGTTTCCTGCCTCTAACGTGTCCAACCCCTTAATAATCTTATACGTTTCGATAAGATCTCCTCTCATCCTTCTAAATTCCAGTGTATACTTGGCAGTATTATTAGGAAAACATAACCCAAGCATGTCTTCAGAGGATAAATCTGGAAGAAAGGTTTAGTGTAAGGATAACATTATAACATTTAGGTTTTGCTTTCAATTGGCAGAATTATTCACTTCAGGGAAGATCTAAACCCAGAGATATTTTTAAATAAAGGCACCTTCATCCTCGTCTTCCTCTTCTTCACAGGCATCCTCTCTTTCTTGCTGCCACTGCAGTCTCTGTTGCACAATCTTTTCCTGATACGTGCTCATGAGCAGGTCTGTCAGACTCATCGCAGTGCCCAGGTTCTTGTTGCTTTTAACCAACAGCTCCTCGTCTGTCAAGTATTGCCTGATGTATTGTTCGTAGAGCAGGGGATCTCTCGTTCGCATCTGCTCGTCGCTGAAGTACTCCCCATCTGCAGTGCAAAACCAAACACAGATTAGCACAATTACTTCAGAGAATGGGTCACAAAAATCCCAGCCACCGGTGCAGTGTGGAGCAAGATCCTTTACTTAATTGTATGGTTTAATGGTTATTTATTGTCACATCTACACTACACAATGAAATTCTTTTTGCACAGCTCACACATGCACAAATTGCCATATTTGGTGCCATTTACAGAAAGACAAATTTATAACCAATAAGGATGGGGCGCGGTGGCGCAGCGGTAGAGTTGCTGCTCACAACGCTTACATCTCCGGAGACCCGGGTTCCATCCTGACTACGGGTGCTGTCTGCACGGAGTTTGTACGTTCTCCCCGTGGGTTTTCTCCGAGATCTTCGGTTTCCTCCCACACTCTAAAGACGTACAGGTTTGTAGGTTAATTGGCTTGGTATAAGTGCAAATTGTCCCTAGTGTGTGTGGGATAGTGTTAGTGTGCGGGGATCGCTGGTCGGCGCGGACTCGGTGGGCCGAAGGGCCTGTTTCTGCGCTGTATCTCTAAATTAAACTAAACAAATATGAAAGAGGGATAAAATATCTTTTGTAAAACACAAAATGCAAAATGCCAAAGTCGGTGACAAAGGCAGGAGATAAAAATAAGACAAAATGGTGTCAGATGAGGAGAGAAGAGGAGAAATACAAAGCCTGAGGTCGAGACGTCGGTGGAAGCAGACAAGATGCTGTCTCAAGCAAATTACGAGGATATTGCCAGGATCCGAGCTATACGGAGAGGTTGAGGAGGCTGAGACCTACTTTATGAACGGCCTGTTTCAATACCGTATTTCAGGTAGATGCGCAGTCTCTTGCCCAGAGTTGGTGAATCAAAGTACCAGAGGACATAGGTTTAAGGTGAAGGGAAAAAGATTTAAAAGGTATCTGAGGGGTAACTTTTTCACACAAAGGGTGGCAGGTGTATGGAACGAGCTGCCAGAGGAGATAGTTAAGGCAGGGACTATCCCAACCTTTAAGAAACAGTTAGACGGGTACATGGATAGGACAGGTTTGGAGGGATATGGACCAAACAAGGGCAGGTGCCATTAGTGTAGCTAAGACATATTGGCCGGTGTGGGCAGGTTGGATCGAAGGGCCTGTTTCCACGCTGTATCACTCTTTGACTCCAATGCAATTTGCGTAAGGCACATTCTGGCAGTGGTTTCTGTAAATGTCCAGCGGAGAGGAGGCATATTCTTGAGTAGAGCGTTGGCTCATTAAAATAACTGATGCAACAGAGAAAGCATGTGAACCAATATTTTTCTTTACTGACAATATTACCACTGCTTTAGAAAAAGAACACGGTTAGAAAGATCGAGTGTAACTGAAAATTGGAAGCACCCGGTAAAAGGCCTGCAACAGTAAACAGAAAGGGGCTCGAATGGATTCTGTCGACTTGTGTAAATATTTGCATTGATTAAACTGTTTATGTATTCTAGACAAACAAGAGGGTACAGCAGTTGGTTACAGTGTAGTTGGGTAACTGTTACTTCCAGCACCGAGCTCTGAAGGGTGAGATAGATGTCTTGTTTCACTGTTAAACAAAATGCAGGAAGAATATAATTTCAGTTCCTACTGGATACAAATGTGCAGCAAAGCACAATTGTAATTATCTGATACAATTCTAGCAAGCTGCCTTGGGAGGCCTGGGTGGATTTGAGAACAGTTGCCAAGATAGATTAGAGAGAGATTCAATTTACATCGCACCAGGAAGCGCTGACTGTGGCAAAACAACAAACATGTATACATGTCCACAGGCACACACAGCCACAGGGCGGTCAGGGTCGGAGGTCGTTGAGGGCGCTAGCGGCCAAGGACGGGCCACGTGGGAGCCGGACAACGCGCTGCCGGGACCCGGCGTGGAGGGACCGCCATGAAGGGGGGAGAAGGGCGGCACGGTGGCGTAGCGGTAGTGTTAATAATAATAATAATAATATATTTATTTTATATAGCGCCTTAACACATGCACAAAGCGCTTTACAAATACAATTAACATAGAAACAAACAGACAAACTATCCTGACGGAAAAGCGGCGAATAATCAACGCCAGCGTCCTCTCACGTCAGGGTCCAGCAGTAGACATTAAAGAACACAAGACACACAGATACAATTTTTTACACAAAACAGCCATCACAGTGATTGCTCTAGGCATACCCTCACTGTGATGGAAGGCAAAGTCTTGCTGCCTTACAGCGAATGCAGCGCCGGAGACTCAGGTTCGATCCTGACTACGGGCGCCGTCTGTACGGAGTTTGTACGTTCTCCCTGTGATCTGCGTGGGTTTTCTCCGAGATCTTCGGTTTCCTCCCACACTCCAAAGACGTACAGGTTTGTAGGTTAATTGGCTGGGCAAATGTAAAAATTGTCCCTAGTGGGTGTAGGATAGTGTTAATGTGCGGGGATTGCTGGGCGGCGCGGACCCAGTGGGCCGAAGGGCCTGTTTCTGCGCTGTATCTCTAAATCTACAAATTTAAATCTAAAACAAAGCAAGACCCGGTGTGGAGGGAACGGCTGAGAGGGAGGGAGGGAGGGGGGGTGGGAGCAGGGGAAGGATATAGGTGGACCTGGAGCACGGGGGAGGGGAGCGGGGTGGGAGAACAAAGGAGGACCTGGCGTGGAATACTTTGTAACGTTGTCAGTGCCCTTTATGTGGCGACTCTTTGCATACCTTTCCTGTTTGCAAGCAAAGAAGTTCACTGTGACTCATCGCACGTGACAATAATGTATTCATTCATTCACACTCTATTACAGACAGCGAAGGGGCGCAGTCGATAGAGCCGCACCTTCACATCTCTGGCCACCTGGGTTCAACACCAGCCCCGGACGCTGCCTGTGTAGAGTTTGCACGCTCTCCCCGTGACCATGTGTGTTTCCCCACCGGGCCCACGGTTACTAGTTTTTTTGGCCACTGTAAATTGCCCCTGGCATGCAGCTGAGTGGCAGTCTGGACAGACACAAAGTGCTGGAGTAACTCAGCGGGTCAGGCAGCATCTCTGGAGAGAAGATGTTTCGGGTCGAGACCCTTTATTCATAATCTGGAGGTGGGGGAAGAGGGGGTTAACAGTAGGGAGAACAAAATGGCAACCGCCGGTGTAAATGGGTGGTTTAGGCAAGCAGGAACTTGTGCGCAGCAAGATCCCGTGGGCAACATTGCTGCCATCATGCCCAAAGGACCTGGCTTGGAGCTCTGAAGCAAGGTTTAAATATTGCAGATACGATAATGGCATCGAAGAGCCTTTAATATCGGCACTTGGATATGCAGGGAACGGAGGAATATGGATTACATACAAGAATAGTTTGCCGTTGTGTTTGGCATGGACATTGTGGGCAGAAGGGCCCGTTCCTGTCCTGCACTGTTCTGTGTTCAATGTCCTAGTGTACATTAGTACATCAAATATTATGGAAGGACAAGAAAATATGGAAGATGTACACAATTTTTGTGTGCTGAGAAGCACATGACCTTAATGACAATTCACAAAATACTCACTGACATAGAACAGATTAACAGATGGGCCAGGATCCGTGTTTCTTGGCTTAAATGTTTGAGCTTAACACAGATCAGAGGACCGTTCCATCATCATGAACTGTGACACTTAAAATGCTTCATCCTTAATATGTTTTAATCTCACTCAGGAACAAAAGTAAAATGAGTGCAGAAAAATTGTGGTTTGTAACACATAAAGCCAAGGTAAAATATTGCTCCTCGGGTTCTTATTAAATCTTTCCCCTCTCTCACCTTACATCCACGTTCTCTGAATCTTAATCCCCAATTTCCCAACAAAAAGCTCAGGGATCCTTCCACAATAATTAGTGACATTATTGGATCATGCAAGATTCAGCTTTTTTTAGACAATAGACAATAGGTGCAGGAGGAGGCCATTCGGCCCTTCGAGCCAGCACCGCCATTCAATGTGATCATGGCTGATAATTCTCAATCAGTACCCCGTTCCTGCCTTCTCCCCATACCCCCTGACTCCGCTATCCTTAAGAGCTCTATCTAGCTCTCTCTTTAATGCATTCAGAGAATTGGCCTCCACTGCCTTCTGAGGCAGAGAATTCCACAGATTCACAACTCTGACTGAAAAAGTTTTTCCTCATCTCAGTTCTAAATGGCCTACCCCTTATTCTTAAACTGTGGCCCCTTGTTCTGGACTCCCCCAACATTGGGAACATGTTTCCTGCCTCTAACGTGTCCAACCCCTTAATAATCTTATACGTTTCGATAAGATCCCCTCTCATCCTTTAGGTGATGCCGACTGCGTTGATGACTGCCTTCCACAACTGTTGATGGGGAAGACATAGAAGAGAAGGCAGAGATAGATAGATGCTTGACTAGTACGGATGTCAGGGGTTGCGGGGAGAAGGCAGGAGAATGGGGTTATGAGGGAGAGATAGTTAGGGGCGGCACGGTCGCGCAGCAGTAGAGCTGCTGCCTTACAGCGAATGCAGCGCCGGAGACTCAGGTTCGATCCTGACTATGGGCGCCGTCTGTACGGAGTTTGTACGTTCTCCCCGTGACCTGCGTGGGTTTTCTCCGAGATCTTCGGTTTCCTCCCACACTCCAAAGACGTACAGGTATGTAGGTTAATTGACTGGGTAAATGTAAAGAAAAGTGTCCCGAGTGTGTGTAGGATAGTGTTAATGTGCGGGGCGGCGCGGACTCAGTGGGCCGAAGGGCCTGTTTCCGTGCTGTATCTCTAAATCTAAAAAAAATAAAATCAGCCATGATAGAATGGCGGACTAGACTTGATGGGCCGAATGAAGAAGTTGTTAACACCAGCCTAAAGACTGGACAGGGAAAGAGAGATTTATTTATTTTCACACATCACCTTTCATCATCTGCTGCAGGGCTGCAAACCTCTTGTTGCGGACGTTTGTTCGAGCCCTTTTCTTCATTGAAGACTTCCGCACTTCATTGCAGTAAAAGGTAACTTCGTAGTTGCCAGCCAAGTGTCTGAAGCAGAGCAGGTGGTCCTCCCTGATGATCTTGTGAAAGCGTTCCAGGAAAACCACCGGCTTGCAGAAGAAAAGCTCCTTCACGATGGCCAGCTTCTGGTCGTAGCTGAGGTCGGGCTCGTCCTTCTGCTGGCTCTTGATCACGGCCGTGCTGCTGGAGATCGCGTGGAACATGCTGTCGAGCGAGGCGTCAATGGCGTCTTCCTCCAGGAGTTCGGAGCGCTCCCTGCTCACTCTGATCGCTGCTGCCGAGGCGAGAGCAGCCGGTTGACTCTGCTCCCCTGCCTCAGTCGGAGCCACCCGTCCCTCAGTGGGAATCACAATCATCTCCTCCACCCGTGAATTGACAGAATCGGTAGAAGAGTCGCTTATCAATGGAGGAACTTCCTGGACGTCTTGCGTTTGAGGACCTAGGGTTAAATTAATTTCCCAATAATTAAAGCAGTTTCAGGGACCATGTTGTTTTTGAGAACTTCTGATTGATTGAAAGATACAGCATGGAATCAAGCCCTTCAGCCTGCCAAGGCCACGCAGACTCGTTCACCCTAGAGAACAAAGGACAACCTGGCGCGGGATACCTAGTAACTTTTTCGGCACCTTTTATGGGGCGACTTTGCATACCTTGGGTATGCAAGCAAAGAATTTCACTGTGACTTGCAACATGTGACATAGAAACAGAGAAAATAGGTGCAGGAGGAGGCCATTTGGCCCTTCGAGCCAGCACCGCCATTCATTGTGATCATGGCTGATCATCCACAATAAAGTATTCATTAATTCATTCACTAGTTAGTGACGCAGTGTGGAAACAGGCCCTTCGGCCCAACTTGCCCACACCGGCCAACATGTCCCAGCTACACTAGTCCCACCTGCCTGCGCTTGGTCCATAATCCCTCCAAACTTGTCCTATCCATGTATTCACAAAATGCTGGAGTAACTCAGCAGGTCGGGCAGCATCTCGGGAGAGAAGGAATGGGTGACGTTTCGGGTCGAGACCCTTCTTCAGACTGATTTGTCTGTGATTTGTCCTATCCATGTACCTGTCTAACTGTTTCTTAAACGTTGGGGTAGTCCCAGCCTCAACGACCTCCTCTGGCAGCTTGTTCCATACACCCCCCACCTGTTCTCTGTTATACCACTTTCTTGTCCACTCCCTATAGACTAGGGGCAATTATTTATATATATATATTTTTTTTACAGAGGTAAATTAACTTACAAACCCACAAACGGTCACAGGGAAAATGTGCAAACTTCACGTAGACAGCAGCCAAGGTCAGGATTGAATCTGGGTCTCTGGTTCTGTGAAACAATAGCTCTACCAGCTGCACCATTATAACACCCCAAACCAGTTTAGGCAGAGCTGTTCCCAAACCAATCTGTGATGTATCTCAATAGGATCCTCTCTCCACATTCTTTATTCTGAAATCATTTCCCAATTTCAATGGGTCTGGGCCTACCTGATCTCCCAGTTGCCAAACACTTTAATTCCCCTTTCCATTCCCACACTGACCTTCCTGTCCTGGGCCTCCTGCACTGTCAAGAGTGAGGCCAAAAGCAAATTGGAGGAACAGCACCTCATATTTCACTTGGGCAGCCTACAACCCAGCAGAATGAATATTGAATTCTCTAACTTCAATTAACCCTTGCATCCCTGCTCCCTCCCTCCCCCAGCCTAGTCATCATACTAGTTTCACTGTCGTCCTGGTGGGTTTCATTGTCTGTAGTTCGTTTTCACCTCGCTAACAATGGCATGTTTCCATCTTCATCATTTCTTTCTTGCATATTTTTAATTTATTTGTTCTAAATCTCTCTACCGTCTGTATCTCTCCTTTCCCACTCCCTTGACTCTCAGTCCGAAGGGGGGTCTCGACCCGAAACGTTACCCATTCCATTTCTCCAGACATGCTGCCTGTCCCGCTGTTACTCCAGCATTTTGTCTCCAAGAGATTACCCAGGAAGGGTGGAGCCCATAACCGTTCTATGTTCCACACCATGCAGCTTGTTAACAAGGTGAGATGGACACCTGTCTCCAACAGATTACTCAGGAGGGGTGGAGCCCATAACTATTCTATGTTCCACACCATGCAGCTTGTTAACAAGGTGAGATGGACGCCTGTCTCCAACAGATTACTCAGGAAGGGTGGAGCCCATAACTGTTCTATGTTCCACACCATGCAGCTTGTTAACAAGGTGAGATGGACACAAAATGCTGGAGTAACTCAGCAGGACAGGAGCATCTCTAGATAGAAGGAATGGGTGACCTTTCGGGCCGAGACCCTTCTTCAGACTGGCTTCTGCAGTTTCTTCCGCTGAGTTACTCCAGTCAGAGAGTTGTGAATCTGTGGAATTCTCTGCCTCAGAAGGTAGTGGAGGCCAATTCTCTGAATACATTCAAGAGAGAGCTAGATAGAGCTCTTAAGGATAGCGGAGTCAAGGGGTATGGGGAGAAAGCAGGAACGGGGTACTGATTGAGAATGATCAGCCATGATCACATTGAATGGCAGTGCTGGCTCGAAGGGCCAAATGGCACCTATTGTCTATTGTCTTCCTACACACTTAATAATCTATTGCCGGGCCAGGCTTTCTATGGTGATTCCAGGTTCCCAATGGTCACAACTCCAAGGGCATAACTTATTCATGGTCTTCGGGTAATTTCTCTCCACCTCCCCACCACACACAAAAAAAATATAGGAAAATGGGGTTATCACATGGTTGCCGGCCCTGATTTGCTCAGGCCGTTTCCTCCCGCCATTTCCCCCTCTACTCTCAGTCTAAAGAAGGGTCTCGACCCGAAACGTCACCCATTCCTTCTCTCCACAGATGCTGCCTGACCCACTGAGTTACTCCAGCACCTTGTGTCCATCTTTGGGCTCCAGGTTTTCGAGACCCAGGCAGCACTAGATCAGTCACAGCTTTACCTTCCGCCAGCATCGCACAACAATGTTCCCTGTCCATCGCCTCACATTTTACAGGCGGCTGCTTCTGTTTTTGCTCCAGTTATTATTCAACAAGAAGAAGAAAAATAAACAGTTTAAGTCCAACGTTTGACAGCCCGGAATCCAAAGCTGTCCGGACTGTTTCCACCCATCAACACGGTCCGCGCCCGGACGAACTAATTGCCGCTTAAAAGTTCCTACCTCCAAGCCAAAGATCTGCTCTATTACCTTTGCTCCGAGCAGACATCAATTAAGAGTCCAGCGTCAAGAATGTTTATATTCTTATTATTATATGTCCCAGATACCAGATAGAACGATGAAATTCTTACATGCAGCAGCACAGCAGAATATATTTATATATATATATATATATATATATATATATATATATATATATATATATATATATATAAATATATTCTGCTGTGCTGCTGCATGTAAGAATTTCATCGTTCTATATATATATATATATAAACATAGAACTCTGTAAACAATATAACCCGGCACAATATAAACCCGGCACAGTTTAAGAATAAGGGGTAGGCCATTTAGAACAGAGGTGAGGAAAAGCTTTTTCAGTCAGAGAGTTGTGAATCAGTAGAATTCTCTGCCTCAGAAGGCAGTGGAGGTCAATTCTCTGAATGCATTCAAGAGAGAGCTAGATAGAGCTCTTAAGGATAGCGGAGTCAGGAGGTACGGGGAGAAGGCAGGAACGGGGTACTGATTGAGAATGATCAGCCATGGTCACATTAAATGGTGGTGCTGGCTCGAAGGGCCGAATGGCCTACTCCTGCACCTATTGTCTATTGTCTATAATAAACGAGAAAAAAAATCAGTGTGTGTATATACAAACATATTACATACACACAAACATATATATACAAACACAAATACATATAAAAACAAACAAACAATAATATAATGCAAAAAGACAAAACCAATGTCCCCAAGCCTAAAAAGTTCAGAGTTTATTTGGAGGCCGTAATGCTTAAAAGCCTGGTGGGTGTTAAACGCACATTGTATAATATTGGAGGTGTTTTATAATGAGTAACAAAGGATAGAATTTCACAATTGATGCACTTTGTGTTCTTGTAAATCCTGTTACTTTTGTTGAGAATTAGTTTGCATCGAACCATTGAAATTGGTAGCACCAAGGGAGGCCATTTGATCTTTTTTATTCATAAAAATTTAAAGAAAATGCAAGAGACTCTGATCACTCTCCCTAGCTCTGGTTTACGCTCCATTACTCCTATCCATGGGATAGACAGTCAGATCTTTCTCCCAGGCCAGAGAGATCTTGAAACTAAACAGGTTTAAGGTGAGGAGGGAGAAATGTAAACAATATCTGTTTTTTCACACAGATGGTGTTGGTTATCTGGAAATAACTGCCCAAGGAAGTAATGGAGGCAGATACAAATGCAACATTCAAAAGGTTATTGAACAGGTACTGAGATTGGAAAGAGGGGTAACCCCTTAATACAGGAAAATGGGGTTATCACAAATAAGCATCATGGTTGGCATGGATGAGTTGGGCTGAAGTCGCTGTTTCTCTGTTGTACGTTTGTATGCATTGGTGATATTGCCCTTCCAAGTGTTCAACATTGAAACGTGAGGCACATTTCTGCCTTCATCCTTTTGAGGAGCAAGCCAATTATTCCTTCTGCTCATCTGGTTTTCTTTCTATCCCCCTGCTTCTTTTACATTCCCCTGGCTCTTCTCTCACCCACTGCTTCTCCTACACACTTAATCCACCCTCTTTTCTCCTGTCGACCTGAAACATCACCCATTCCTTCTCTCCAGAGATATTGCCTGTCCCGCTGAGTTACTCCAAAATTTTGTGTCTATCTTCAATTTAAACCAGTATCTGCAGTTCTTTCCTACACACTCTTTCCTCCTGTATTTTGTTTTGACACACTCCCTTATCCTCCCCACCTTTTAATTCCCAGCCTCTTCTCCCTCTCCCTGCACCTTTTAATTCCCTTTCTCCTAATTCTCCCCCTGCTACTTTTAATTCCTTGGCTCTTGTCTCTCTCTCTCTCCTCTCACTGCCTTCTCTGCTTCCCAGCAGGCCTGCTTTCTGTCGGTCTTCCTTTTGCTCTTACACACAGGAGAAGAATGAATGAATGAAATAATGAATAAGTTTATTGGCCAAGTATGTGCATAAAACAAGGAATGTGCCTTGGTGCTCCACTCACAAATGACCACACAAACATGCAGTTAACAATTAAGAATAAAGCATAAACACATCAAAACAATAAGGAAACAACATTACGGTCTAAACACGTGGGTGAAAATAAACCAGAGCAAAAAGGACACTACAGACTTTGGTTATTGAGTAGAACTAAGACTATGGTCTACAATTTTAAAAGACCTCCAATGGCTTCTCTCTTCGAGAGAGAGAGAGGAAAAAGAGAAAAAGAGAGAGGAAAAGGAAAAAGAGAGGAAAAGGGAGAGGAAAAGGAAAAAGAGAGAGGAAAAGGGAGAGGAAAAGGAAAAAGAGAGAGGAAAAGGAAAAAGAGAGAGGAAAAGGAAAAGGAAAAAGAGAGAGAAAAAAGAGAAAAAGAGAGAGGAAAAAGAGAAAAAGAGAGAGGAAAAAGAGAAAAGAGAGAGGAAAAAGACAGAGGAAAAGGAGAAAAGAGAGGAAAAAGAGAGAGGAAAAGGAAAAAGGGAGAGGAAAAAGAGAAAAAGAAGGAATTATTCACAAAATGCTGGAGTAACTCAGCAGGTCAGGCAGCATCTCGGGAGAGAAGGAATGGGAGGAATTGTCTGATCACAAAAGAAAAAGCTGAAGGAGGATGAGGGTGGAAGGGGGAACCTGGCCCCAGTGGGATTGATTGACTGACAGGCAGGCAGAAGGCGGGACCTGGACTCGGTGACGGGGTGACCGGAGGTAGGCGGGACGTGCAGCCAGTTGCGAAATGACAGACAGCGGCGTGCACCAATGAGGACAGTTACCGAGTGACTGACCGGGGCCTAGACCAATGAAAACGTGCGACCAGCCGTCGGGGAGGCGGGACATGGATGGCGGACAGGCCCGAGGACCAATGGGACGCGAGGTGAGGGACGTGCGGGCTGTGTGACGTCACACGCAGGGGCAGCCCAACCCGTGCGGCGCGGAGCGGGAGACCCCGTGCCACTGTAGGGTGACGCTGGCGTCGAGTGAGTGAGAGAGGGAGGAGGGATAGAGAGAGAGACAGAGACACAGAGAGAGAGACAGAGACACAGCGAGAGACCGCCAAGAACACGGAGCCGAGCCACGGTGCGAGCGGGGCGGCAGGGGGCCGGGGACGGACTCGCGGATCGGGCCTGGGCCTGGGCCTAGGCCTGGCGGAGAGCTGCTGAGGCCTCGGGGCCCAGTGAGGGAAAGCTCCGGCCCGATGGGGTGGGGGAAGGACGCCCCGGGGTTATGGTGGGCGGGGGTTGGCGACGGTGGATGATGCCCCCCGGGTTGGGGAGGAGGAGGGGGGGGAAGAGTAGGGTAAGGGGGGGCGACCTCTCGTCTTGTAACTTGTGATTTTTCTCGAACCTTCTCGACGTTGCTTTTGTGTTCCGTTCTGTCCCCCCCCTTCCTCTGTCCCCCCCCTCTTCCTCTGTCCCCCCCTCTTCCTCTGTCCCCCCCCTTCCTCTGTCCCCCCCTCTTCCTCTGTCCCCCCCCCCCCTCTCCCTCTGGTCCCCCCCCTCTCCCTCTGCCCCCCCCCCTCTCCCTCTGTCCCCCCTCTCTTCCTCTGTCCCCCCCTCTTCCTCTGTCCCCCCCCTCTCCCTCTGTCCCCCCCCTCTCCCTCTGTCCCCCCCCTCTCCCTCTGTCCCCCCCCTCTCCCTCTCTCCCCCCTTCTCCCTCTGTCCCCCCCCTCCCTCTGTCCCCTCTCTCCCTCTGTCCCCCCTTCTCCCTCTGTCTCCCTCTGTCCCCCCCCTCCCTCTGTCCCCTCTCTCCCTCTGTCTCCCTCTATTTCCCCCCTCTCCCTCTATTCCTGGTCTTTGGGTAATTTCTCTCCCTCTATTCCCCTCTGCCCCGTGTGTGTCCCCCTCTCCCTCCCCCTGTGTGTCCCCCTCTCCCTCCCTCTGTGTGTCCCCCTCTCCGTCCCTGTGTGTGTCCCCCTCCCTCCCTGTGTGTGTCCCCACTCCCTCCCTGTGTGTGTCCCCACTCCCTCCCTGTGTGTGTCCCCCACTCCCTCCCTGTGTGTGTCCCCCACTCCCTCCCTGTGTGTGTCCCCCACTCCCTCCCTGTGTGTGTCCCCCTCTCCCTCCCTCTGTGTGTCCCCCTCTCCCTCCCTCTGTGTGTCCCCCACTCCCTCCCTCTGTGTGTCCCCCTCTCCCTCCCTCTGTGTGTCCCCCTCTCCCTCCCCGTGCGTGTCCCCCTCTCCCTCCCCGTGCGTGTCCCCCTCTCCCTCCCCGTGCGTGTCCCCCTCTCCCTCCCCGTGCGTGTCCCCCTCTCCCTCCCCGTGCGTGTCCCCCTCTCCCTCCCCGTGCGTGTCCCCCTCTCCCTCCCCGTGCGTGTCCCCCTCTCCCTCCCCGTGCGTGTCCCCCTCTCCCTCCCCGTGCGTGTCCCCCTCTCCCTCCCCGTGCGTGTCCCCCTCTCCCTCCCCGTGCGTGTCCCCCTCTCCCTCCCCGTGCGTGTCCCCCTCTCCCTCCCCGTGCGTCTCCCCACTCCCTCCCCGTGCGTCTCCCCACTCCCTCCCCGTGCGTCTCCCCACTCCCTCCCCGTGCGTCTCCCCACTCCCTCCCCGTGCGTCTCCCCACTCCCTCCCCGTGCGTGTCCCCTCGCCCTCCCCGTGCGTGTCCCCTCTCCCTCCCCGTGTGTGTCCCCTCCCCCTTCCTGTGTCCCCTCTCTCGCTCCCTGTCCCCCCTTCTCGCTATCCGCCTCTTGCTCTCCCTATCCCCTCTGTCTCTCATTTATTATTTTTTTCCGACCACATTTACTCAATTTCTTACACTGTTAAAAAAAAAATGGGGGTAATATTTTCAATATTACCAATATTTTCCCTTTTTCTCCTCCCCTCTCCTTGTTAAACTGAAATTACCTCCACCCTTCAAGAGTAACATCTTTCAGTAACTGCGATGATTTCTCTTGCTGTGAGAAAAATTGTGCAACCCTTTTTCGTTTTTAACGAGGCAGATTTGTCGAAGTTAAATCTTTCACGGATTTTGCAGCCCGCTCCTTTTTAAAAAAAAAGTTTAGTCAAACCTCGGCTAGTGCTCCGTGGGTTTAAATTCGTATTAAAACATTATTCTACCATTCAAAACTAATCCGATTTTAAAAAAAAACTTCCTTCTGGCCACCGTTTTTTAAAAAAATCCTTCCTCTGTCGTGTGTAAATTAATCTTTATTCAAATTCCAGACAGAGTGGGGGAAATATAAATAGTTTGCCTTATTGAATGGGATCTTTAGCATGGGTCAATGTTTTACATTTAATTTGCTTCTCCTTCATTGTGTTGCCCATTGCTATGCTGTTATCAGGAGCAGGGTTTCTGACCTCTTAAAATACTTGTGGAAAAGGGAGCATTGCCTGCAAATTTTTCTTCAGGGTAACTCCAGTTTACCTCTGGGAATATCTCGGGACTTGTATTTGAAGATAAGAGATCTAAGATTTGTAACAACATTTTGTCATTGTGTTCAACTTTGGCAATTTCTGAAGATGGTAATTTTTGTTAACAGCTTGTGTGTAATTGTTAAAATGTAATTGGGAAGTTTGCCAGTCTGACCTTATAAGTAGCTTTTTTAAAATAAACAAGTCAACTCCATGTGACCATGTTCATATTGCCTGACGTGGATTCATAATTGATATGGTATGATACGTATCATTACTGATACGGTTCAGTCCCCCTGACATTCTAGCTCTTAATATTGTGTGTTTATTCCAATATTCTCCTTTCAGACTATATAAAGTTTCAAAATGAATGGTTGCCGTGTGTTCATTGGTCGCCTGAGCCCTCAGGTGAGAGAACGCGACGTAGAAAAATTCTTCAAAGGTTACGGACGCATTCGTGAAATTGACCTGAAGAGAGGCTTCGGGTTTGTGGTGAGTATTTTGTCTTTTTAAACAAATTATTGATCTCTATTCAACATGGGTTCTTTTTTTTTCTTGATCTGTTTGCTGCGTGTTTTATTGCACTCGATGGTTGCTTTGTTGCAGCTGTGAGAAGAGTAGGTTTCAATTTTTCATTTTCAAACCGTGTTTGGGGTAACGCCAGCTGAAGCGAGGAATTGCAATTTCCTCCGAATGTTTTTTATCAGTAGTCTTTCTCTCTAATGTAACCTGCTGATTTGCACGTTTGAGAACAAATAGGCAATGGTACTGCAGCAGATGAAACTTCACCAAGATTTTCAAATGCCTCTTCAATGCATGCAGTGTTGAGAAAGGCAGCAGAATGGATTAAGATAGAATAGTAAAGGCGAATTAGTGAAATGGGGTCAATGGTGGTGCTCTGCGAGGACCTGTAATTGGAAGACACCACTATTTAGAATAATTTGGACATGTAATACTTTTATGGACTTGCAGAAGTAACAAATTTTGGGTGAAGGGAATGGGGGCAATGATACGTGTGCAAATTGCCACGTGTTCAACACAAACAATACACTGTTGAGGAAGAATAGGGATGTCACTTTTACACCTAACGAGAGTCTGGTGTACAAATATACTATGGTTTATTTAGAGGGCGATAATTAAAAGCAAGAGAGGACACATTGGAGCTACATTGAACCTTAGTTCAGATTGGGGTCGTGTGTTGTGGGGACAACAAAAACATAGGGCACTGAGAGGGTAGAGAGATAAGGCAGGGGCAACCAAGTAGAGGTCTTTGTTATGAAGGAGGACAGACAAAAAGCTGGAGTAACTCAGCAGGACAGGCAGCATCTCTGAAGAGAAGGAATGGGTGATGTTTTGGGTTGAGACCCTTCAGTTATGGAGGAGTTGGGTAAAGTGTATTTGGAGGGATTTTGAAGAACAGTAGTAGAACTAGAGCCTATCGGTACCAGTTGGAAATACGGGTGAAACTCCCAGAGTGAAGGTGGAGCCCACGCCAAACCTGAATCCCATGGGCATGGATTTCACCATCTCAGTAAATATGAAACCTGTGGTAAATACTTCACCTGCACCAAGGACAGGCATTGATCCCCAATACTGAGCAGCCCGTGGAAGTGCCCCCAAAGTGATTTGTGTGACATTTCACTTCCTCTCAAATTGTATCCAGTAGATTGAACGTGCAACACAAGCCGTAAAACACTAAACAATAATTTTACAATGAGATGATTCTTGAGTTAACTTTGTCTGCACTTGCAGCCAAGATACACAAAGTAATCCATCTGACCAAGGATAACAATGTGAAGTACATTCTATTTTGTTTTAATAGGCATCACTGTTGCCTTGTCGAATAAGTTTCATAGTGGCTTTTTTTGTAGCAAAGGCATGAGTTGCTTTAAAAATGTAGTTTGTGGGAAAGGAAAGATAAATTTTGCCACAATAAAACAGCATATCATGTGTCAACAATGTCTCAATTACCCCAGCGACAGCTTTTGTGTAGTCATTGCTGACTAATTAAGGTCCCCTATTTAATTGAGTTACTTAAAGGTGCTGAGAAGCCTGGAATTGGCGTTGTAGAATTTTTGGAATTGAGGAGTTGGTGCAAGCAGGAAATGTGTCATCCACGTAAACTGGTTGAGTGCAGCTTCAACAACTCGAGCTCCATCCAAAACAAAGCATCTCAACAACAGTAAATATTTGCTTTCCCTGTCACTGGTGCACGGTCGGTGACTGCGTTGTGTACAGTTTAACAATTATACTTTTGTTAGTCACCTGGGCTACTTCATCTGCACCTTCCAAGCCAACGTCCTCTTCAGCAACAAAGATTAAGGCTAGCAGTTGCAGTCATTGGCTGATGTAACATTGTCAATAAATATTATCTTGCATTTAAGAACATTTTTCAGTGGATAGCATGTCACAACCTCAGCACCACTGACCACTTTTGGCTGCTCTGATCTTTCCCCATCTTCAGGTTGGGAGTTGGTTGTTTATATTGATTATCAACTCAATCAGCCACTGAGGTATGAGATGGCACCCAAATTTGTAAAGTCAAATCTAGGTGATTCAAAGCCTTATCCAACCTCTGCCCCTGTGGTCCGGTTCCATTTCCCAAGTGGTATGAGGTTATTTTTGCTCATCTTTAAAGTGAGTCTTGCTTGATTATTGATGTAGCACAGCAAATCCGGCAATTTTGTTCCTTTGCTATAAGTGGCCATCATGATTTGTGCCTTTCTAAATTTGCTGCCTTGAATTGGTTTGAGATCTATGAAGACATCAAAAGTAAATATATACTTTCCTTTTATGATGCATATATCTGAACCTTGTTTATTGCACTGATCCAGAGTGATGAGTCATTGAGATTTTGTGGCACTTTAATCTGAGAACCCAGCTACAGATTACCTGACTCGGTGGTTTTATTCATTCCAATGGTGGAATTTGAACTGACTTTCCACTTGCAACAGATCGATGTCTTTTTATGAAGGTGTTCATAAAACATGCTTAAGTATTGGTTTAAACCAAACCCCGTCTTGTTTAGGAATTTGACGATGCTCGGGATGCTGACGATGCAGTTTATGAGCTGAATGGGAAGGAGCTGTTCCATGAGCGGTAAGCACTGCAGAATAATCTGTGATTTATTCAACACCCTAGAAATATCCTGAAAGTGGTCCAGGAAATTTCAACATATTTGATGGAATTTGGGCATTTAGTGGTTGTAGTTCTCATCAATTGCTTGTGGCTACGGTAACTGGACTTTAGGATCATGTACCCCTCCCAACAGTGTATTAAATAATTTAATGCGGGAACATCTGTATGTTGATCCTAATTCTGGTTTTATTTGCGTCACATCTGTGTCCTATTGCTAGAATTGCTAATACTTCAGTATTGAGAAGTTCAATATTAGCTTGTTGTTAGTTTATTTCTTAAACGATTCAAGGTTGCGTGGCATCTGATTTTGTATCCTTTCTCATTTGAATGTAAACATTTTTTTGTCAAAACTCTAGGATCACCGTGGAACTTGCAAAGGCACCACCCCGGAGAGGAGGGGGCAGATTTGGTGGAAGGTTTAATTACTATCACCCCAGAAGTGAACAAAGCAGTGGACTAAGGTAGCAAATTGATAGAAGTGTGGAAATTAAACTTTAAAAAAATAATCAAATTCTTGGTGGTGGAGAAACCGGTGGACAACATAACATCGGTTCTCCAGTTTCTCCATTTGGGGAATTTTATAGTTTGGTTTTAACTCCTGGCTCTGCCACCTTGCTTCCTTTATCTTCCTTCTTTGCAGCTAGTCACTTTTGCCTGCCTAAACCCTTCTCTCGTTGTTCTCATCTTTGGCTGTGCACCATCACTGTCAAATGCAAATCCTACACTTTGTTTAAACAACTTTCTCCTGTGTGGCTTCAAGCTTTTGAGCTGAGCCTCCTAACAAATTCCCCTTCTTGAAAGCACGTCATCAGCCTGAAATATTAACTTCCTTCCTCGGCAATTAGAGGATATTGTAGTTTATTTTCCTCCCATGAGCTGAAAAATGCTAAAGGCAAGACCCAGGCGTTGTTTATGTTTTGAGCTTCCTGTCATTTTCCATCTAAGCTAGAATTTTGTTTTCCGAGTCATTCTCTGAGTACTGCCAACTTGCAGTGAAAATGAATTAAAGCATCACCTTCCCTTCATGGTGGAAGGCACATATTGACGTTCTTTGACCTTATTGCATGCTATGGTGTCATCTAACTAAAAACGATCTCATCTCTGATTGTTGGGGCAGATGCCGGACCCCACTGCGTTCCTTTATTCCATTTTTCTTTGTTCCTTCCAAGTGATGCTGTTATGTGATTTCAGATATGGGCCTCCTGTTCGTACTGACTACCGCCTGATTGTAAAGAATCTCTCCTCCCGTGTCAGTTGGCAGGTGGGTCCACATATTTAAATATAAATTGCAAGTATTTAACAGACTAATACTGTAAGAATTTAAAATTTTCATGGATGCCTGTGCTTAAACACATGGGTCATAACTTCATAAATGTAACCCATAGCTTGCTTTACCCGTGGACCTGGGGAAGCTGGGCGTGCATAATACAAATATTTTGTTGGAATTTGGAGTAGATCCATTGAGCAAGTTGTGAGTCTGGGAATGGAAGTCTGTTAAAGGCAGCTCTAACTATTAACCTTTTTACTGCATCTTGTTTCCCCAGCAAATATCATTGTACCTTGTGTTTGTGGCTTCTAGGTTATTGCTCAGTGTTCTTTCAACACATTGCATGGACAATTTTCCTGGATCTTAGGCAGGTGTTTGTGTAACGTGTATCAACGGAAGGTGGCCAATTTGTTCCAGGGTGTTTTTGCCACTGCTGTTTTCCTTCCTGAAGTGGCTTGTGAAAGGCGTAGCATTAAACTGCTGCTCCCGGACATGGTGGAGAATGAACTGCAGTCTACCTTACTGCAGCTGGTTCGTGTAAATTGACCAGATAAAACACTCGTGTTGTTGATGCTTTTAATCCGTTACATAACTGCAATCTTGCAACCACAATCCATGCACTATTTTAATCTCCTGCCTCCCACCATCCATGGTGGTATCCATGGAAAAAAAAGAAGCCTAAATGATGAGATTGTACTCTGGGGTGGGTATTGAGGCTTGTGAGAAGGTGATGGTCGGCACTTCCTAATTGTGTCTATCGGGGGCTATTACTGTCAAAGGGAGCTTTGCTTTCCATTCCATGTCTGTTCTGTCCCAAGCCATCATTGTTCCAAACCACTTCAATTACATTTTGAATTATTGCCCCAGGACATTAATTACCATGGAAGGGAGTGCTTCCTGATGTCACTCTGCTCACAGTGAGGCCCACCGCAAATTGGAGGAACAGCACCTCATATTTCGCTTGGCCAACAGTATGAACATTGACTTCTGTAACTTTAGATAGTTCCTATGTCCCTCTCCTAGTTCTCCCTCTATCTTCCTGCCTCCACCTATATCCTTTCTTTGTCCCGCCCCCCCCCGACATCAGTCTGAAGAAGGGTCTCGATCCGAAACGTCACCCATTCCTTCTCTCCAGAGATGCTGCCTGACCTGCTGAGTTACTCCAGCATTTAGTGATACCTTCACTCTGCACTAGGTGCTTTGCCACCTCGCCTGCCCCTCACACTCTGTGTTAATTGTCAACAGGTGGACAGTTCCTTTTTGTAAAGTTAACCCATTGGTGATGATTCACAAGGAATGCTGCATGATACATGTTGGGTTATTTTTGTGAATATATGATCTAGAGAGGCTCTTTTGATTTTAATTAAAACTTTTTTAATGATGAAATCTAATGGTATTCTGCACAAGTTTGTAAAATGAATGGCCATTAAATTTCTGATTTTTTAAATTTAATGACTCCAATTTTATTCCTATTTACTGTGATAATTGTACACTGTATAAATCTGATGGCTTAATATTGTTGGAAATTAATGACCGCTTGACTAAATTTGAAAACCTTTGTTTAGCAGCTTGTCGTGAGGTCATTGGCATTTTGACCAGGAGTTCCCTTTTCTCGTGTTGTCGCGTCCTGTATCTGGAAAAGTCCCGTGTTGACTAATTTGCCAGTCGGCTCCCACGATAATTCAGGCAGCTGGACGCGGGTTCTGGGTTGTCCTGATCCTAGGGTCACCGATGGCGTCGACACCGGTCGCAGTCCCAGTCCTGGTGTAAGGAAAAAAAACCGTGTCGATCTCGCTCGGAGGCTTGTCAGGAGATTGACTTATAAGGTGGCCGAGCCTTCACCCAACCCATGATTATTGGTGGCACTTACCCAGGGTGGCAGGCACATTCGGTGCCACTGAGGGAGGGCCATGCCCCAAGAAGCTGTGTCGACAGGGTATTGTATTGAGTGGGTGCACCCATTGCTTAGATGCATCGTGTAGGGCTTGGATGGTTACCTAAAATTGTAAAATGTCTGGGTAACCCAGGGCTAATTTAAATTTTATATATATTTAATATGTAGAATGGGGATGTCATGATATAGAACACAATATTTCAAGGCTCCAGGGATCTATAATTCCATGGGTCATGCACTATTGATACGGTTGCTACACAAATGGAGCAAGTGATGCCACATGTCTATCGAGCAATCCAAATGCACAGTGCGAAGGAAATGGAGACCCCTTGCGGGTGGGGCGGTGATGTTGAAGTGAAACCACTTTCCAATCTCCCCTTAGGCCACAGTGGTGGTGGTGGTGATGAGAGCAGCACAAGTTTCTTTACAAGTTTATGGGATGGTTCTCATCTCTGGCACTGCTGATTAATTTTCATAAATAATTAGAGTCGTCACCAACCAAGTTGTTCCTTTCACTTGGTTGAGCATGAGTTAACCAGCTTGATGTGCTGAATATTATTTTTAATCTTGATCAGACCATTACAGGAACTTTGAAGCACTGGTCTTTAGTTTGAAGAGTTTGGTGCAGTTGACGGTGGTATTCCTCAGCATGTTAATTGTTCCTCTGTAGCGATCCTTTGTGTTGTGGAGCAGGGAGGTTTAGCCCTGTCATCAGGTTACACTTGGCTACACCATAAGCAATCCACATCTCATACACTTAAAGTCCGTCCCATAGCATGACATCCCGATTCTGAGGCAATTAACTGGTGGTGATTGTGCTGTGTGTTTGTTCCTGTGTGAACCGTATTAAGTATCTTTCCTGTTTGTAGGATCTGAAAGACATCATGCGGCAGGCTGGTGAAGTGACCTTCACTGATGCTCATAGAATCCACAATAATGAAGGGTAAGGGAGTGCAATCCTGTTCGGCCCTTTAGTTATTTAAATTCAGACCAAATTAAATATTTAAATTATTTAAATTTGGTCGCTTTGCATATTTGCTGATAATGAAGTACCATTTTTAATCCCAGCTAAAGCAGTTTTTTTTCCTTGAAATAATGTTTGTGTATTTCTGAGTGGTCAAACAGTTGGCTTTTGTGCGAGCTGGGGAACTTCATAGGGGGAGCTGGACAGTAATTTTGTGGTTTCATAAAGTGTTAAAGTGCAGGTGTTCTGCAGTGCTTCAAATTTGAGCAAGGAAAGGGCATGGCATTATAAATAGCAGGATTTGGTAATGTGTCAGTAAGTGCATAGGGCACTGTGGCCTCAAAAGTTCTAGTTCGGCTTTAGGCTTCATGTGGATGGTAAAATTATAAACATATGATTGCCATTTGAACAAACACCAAGACTGAATGTCAAACATGTTGCTGTATACCTGGATGTTTGCATGCTAGATGAATAAGGGGAGCTGTGAAATCTGCAATTAAATTCTGGAGCTGACTGTGCAGGAAGATAACCTTTTGGGTGTTTGGATAGGGTTGGAGAGATTTGGAGTGGCAAAGATGGATAGAGAGGGTGTGCCCTGTACTTGCTCCTTGCTCTTGTCTCCGCCATCCTCCTGTATAATCGCTATGGTGGTGACTGCAAACTCTTGGATGTTTTCCTGATTGCAGTGTGCCATTGGCAAATTATAAATAACTTTAATTGGCTTAATTGTAACTTGCATATAACTTTGCAATGCCAATAAATGATTTTAGAAATTGTCCTGCACTTTTGCATCTTTCCAATCATTCCATTCCTGACTTCTGGTTTTTTTTTTCCTTTATAGCATTGTGGAGTTTGCTTCTTACAGTGATTTGAAAAATGCCATTGATAAACTGGATGGAAAGGAGATCAGTGGGCGAAAGGTCCAACTGATCGAGGAGCCACGGCGCCAAAGGTAATCTTTGCAGCGATTGTGGACTCGCTTTGTGTTCAGTCGCGGTTTAATTCCAAAATGGATCCGATAAATTTAAGCTAGGAGACTGGGCTGTTACCCGAGTGCTTCAGTTTTTTTAAGATCTCCACCTGGCAGGCTGCTGGAGCCAACTTGTGACACCTGAAGCTGGGCCTTTCAGAATACTGACTCTGAGCTCCAACAATCCAACCAGAATTGTCACCGTTTGGCCCTACAGCTATTACTGAATGATTTAAATGGAAAAGTTCTCCACTGCCTTGGAATAAAGTGACTTTTGAAAACGCTCTGCCTTTCATACAGAAAGTATTAGTCACTGCAAATGGAGTCCACTGTACATCTTCCACTGGGAAATGGCATATCGTCATCAAAGGTCCGCTCCTGATTATATCTGGACTGGTATTTCTTTCCATTCTGCCTGTCAATAGTTGTGACATGGGTTCAAGAGCAAGTCGATAACCGCTTGCAGGAGAGGACTCGGTGATTTGTTCATTTAAGTACTCTTAACCCGAGTCTTTTGTCTTCCAGGTCTTGGACCAGATCTCGTTCTCGAAGCTCTTCGCGATCCCGCAGCTACAAGGGTTCAAGAAGTGCTTCGCGATCTGTGAGCCGTTCACCGAGCCGCAGCCGGTCTCGCTCGCGCAGCAGATCGCCTGCCCGCGACACCCAGCGGCAGCGGAATGAATCCCGCACCCCAAGCCGCTCGCCGGACGTCAAGCATCGCAGGAAGCCAACCCAGTCGAGATCGCGATCAAATTCTCCTGATAAATCGGCACGTTCCTGGTCTGGCTCCCGGGAACAATCCCCTGTCAACAGTGCAGAGTAAACACCGTCTTGCTGAATTGTTTTTATAATTTGCTAAAAGATTTTCTATGAAATGTTGGCCTCGTCATTTTGTTCCTCCTGTCTGTTGCTGAGTTTGGGATTTAAGTACTTCAACTTTATTTCATGCAAACGCTTTGAACCGTATGATCCCATTCAAAACTGACATCTGGTTTAAAGTCATGTGTTTCTTAGAATAATTTGAGACAAATTGGTCATCATTTGACCAGTTTTGTTGAGACATTCATTGCTGTACCATTCTGGTGGGCCCATTAGCCTTGGGCTTCAGTCAGTCCACATTAACAATGTACTGATATTGGTAATTGAGAAGTCGGGACAACTTATAACAACTTCCTAGCACTTGCATGAACATGGAGTTTTGAATTATTTTTTAAAAAAGGGAATGTAACAGATTTGAATTTGATTGAACGTCCTTGTTATAGAACATCAAATTGAGGTTTGTAGTTTAGTGCCCCCAACTAATTGTTTATTTGGGAATGTTAGGTTCAAAGGAATTGAGCCGGTTTAAAATGAGTGCTTCCATTCATTGAGACACCCGCTGAAGACCAAAAGTGTTTTATTTCCCAAACTGTGTGCATCTTAACTCGGATCTAGATGCTGTTTCGGTAGCCGAGACAACATCTTTTTGCTTTGTACAAAATTGCTGAAACTGCCCTTCATAGGGCCAGTGGATATAAAAAATATTCAGTTTATTAGGAAACCTTTCAAGATGGGTCATTTCCTTTTTTTTGTTTTGAGTTGCTACTGGTTCCAGGATTATTTTTTTTTAACCTTGAATTTTCTCTCTCAACTAGTTTCTTTCAAAGCAGTGATTTGGTGCTGTTGTGTTTCAGTAGCGCACACTTACATCCTGCCTTTAGAGAACTCTGCCCTGCTTGCATTTGGAATTTGCTTTTATTTGAAGCCTTGGTGTGTGGCTGCAGAGTAGCCTGCTCTGTTTGAGTGACGTGCACCAAGACCCGATCATGTGGGGAGGGCAGGTGCTGGAGGAAAGCAGGGAAAATGTATATATAGTTTTTGGTTCACGTGTTAATAGTTCATGCTCTGTTTCCTTTCACATTGTTTTAAAATATATATAAAATTATATTTAACTTGACCCACCCTCTAACTAGTTGTTACAGAACCAACCTGGAATGTTGCTCTGCATTGGAACTGAATTTGAAGGAACATCGTACACCAATTTAGATGTTTGTACTTACAATTTTATACAAAAACTATAAATCTCAATGTTCCATGTACCTTTACTGTAATCTGCTAGTTTCTAGTCTGATTGTGTACTACACAAGACTGTGCATCGCTATCATTCCTTGCAGCAAGAAATGGTACTGCATTAAAAATTAGTTACCAGTGACCTTTGCATCTTGTTTATTTACTGGGCTGTTATTGTCAACTGGATTGAAGTTTAATTAAAATTTGTTTGCGACAAGATCAGTTTAGGGGGGAGTATAAGAAAATAACTGCAGATGCTGGTACAAATCGATTTATTCACAAAATGCTGGAGTAACTCAGCAGGTCAGGCAGCATCTCGGGAGAGAAGGAATGGGTGACGTTTCGGGTCGAGACCCTTCTTCAGACTGATGTCGGGGGTGGGACAAAGGAAGGATATAGGTGGAGACAGGAAGATAGAGGGAGATCTGGGAAGGAGGAGGGGAAGGGAGGGACAGAGGAGCTATCTGAAGTTGGAGAAGTCGACGTTCATACCACCGGGCCGCAAACTGCCCAGGCGAAATATGAGGTGCTGCTCCTCCAATTTCCGGCGGGCCTCACTATGGCACTGGAGGAGGCCCATGACAGAGAGGTCAGACTGGGAATGGGAGGGGGAGTTGAAGTGCTGGGCCACCGGGAGATCAGTGGCGTTAATGCGGACCGAGCGCAGGTGTTCAGCGAAGCGATCGCCGAGCCTGCGCTTGGTTTCGCCGATATAGATGAGTTGACATCTAGAGCAGCGGATGCAATAGATGAGGTTGGAGGAGGTGCAGGTGAACCTTTGTCTCACCTGGAAAGAATGTTTGGGTCCTTTGATGGAGTTGAGGGGGGAGGTAAAGGGACAGGTGTTGCATCTCGTGCGGTTGCAAGGGAAAGTGCCCGGGGTTAGGGTGGTTTGGGTAGGAAGGGACGAGTGGACCAGGGAGTTGCGGAGGGAACGGTCTCTGCGGAATGCAGAGAGGGGAGGGGATGGGAAGATATGGCCAGTGGTGGGGTCCTGTTGTAGGTGACGGAAATGTTGGTGGATGATATGTTGGATCCGCTGGCTGGTGGGGTGGAAGGTGAGAACGAGGGGGATCCTGTCCTTGTTGCGAGTGGGGGGATGGGGAGCAAGAGCGGAGCTGCGGGATGTAGAAGAGACCCTAGTGAGAGCCTCATCTATAATGGAGGAGGGGAAGCCCCGTTTTCTGAAAAACGAGGACATCTCGGAAGCCCTAGTCTGAAACACCTCATCCTGGGCACAGATGCGGCGTAGACGGAGGAATTGGGAGTAGGGGATAGACTTTTTGCAGGGGACCGGGTGGGAAGAAGTGTAGTCCAGATAGCTGTGCGAGTCGGTGGGCTTGTAATAAATGTCCGTCACTAATTTTTCTCCTGTGATGGAGATGGTGAGGTCCAGAAACGGGAGGGAGATGTCAGAGATAGTCCAGGTATATTTAAGGGCAGGATGGAAATTGGAGGTGAAGTGTATAAAGTCAGTGAGTTCTGCATGGGTGCAAGAGGTAGCACCAATGCAGTCGTCGATGTAGCGGAGGTAGAGTTCGGGGATGGGGCCAGTGTACGTCTGGAACAGGGATTGTTCGACGTACCCGACAAAGAGGCAGGCGTAGCTAGGGCCCATGCGAGTGCCCATAGCTACGCCTCTGGTTTGGAGGAAGTGGGAGGAGTCAAAGGAGAAGTTATTGAGGGTAAGAACCACCTCTGCTAGGCGGAGGAGAGTGTTGGTCGATGGGGATTGGCTGGTTCTACGGTCGAGGAAGAAACGGAGGGCTTCGAGACCATCCTTGTGGGGGATGGAAGTGTAGAGTGACTGGACATCCATGGTGAAAATGAGGGAGTGGGGGCCTGGGAACCGGAAGTTATCCAGGAGATGGAGAGCGTGTGAGGTGTCTTGGACGTAGGTGGGGAGGGATTTGACCAGGGGGGATAGGATGGAGTCGAGGTAGGTAGAGAGTTTAGGGGGGGCCTGGACACTAAATCTCCCTGAATTTGCCTCTGGTTTAGCTTAGATACAGCACGGAAACAGGCCCTTCGTCCCACTGAGTCCGCACTAACCAGTCATTTCACTTGGGTGAGTAGGTATAAGGAAAAAACTGCTTGCGGAGATAGTTAAGGTGGGTGCAATAGCAACATTTAACACACATCCACAGGTTCATGGATAGAAAAGTTTTAGAGGAATATACTAGACCAAGTAGACTCGTTGGGCCCAAACCTCTCCTGCATTGGTGCAGCACCCTCTCCTCCCCCTGCACCCTCTCCTCTCCCACCCTCCTCCCCTTCCCCTCGCCCCCCCCACTCCATCCCCATCAACTCCCCTTATCCTCCCTTCCCCCCCCCCCCCCCCGCCCCTCCTTAGGGGATAGATTTAAACTTTAAAATGTGAATAACTTTTAAAATTAACACTGATTTCAATGAAACTTCTTCCATTAGCACCAAAGGGACGACCGTGAGTAAGGTGGGCCTAAAATTGTCGTGCTATCGTGTACCAGGAACGAATGAACAAACAAACGAGAGTTTTAGTATATAGACTAGAAAAGAGGGCCCGTTGGGCCCGTTGGGCCCGTCCCCACACCCCCCATTCTCTCCTCCCCCAGCCCCACCCTTACTCTCCAAGTGTGCCCGTTGGGGAGGGCCCGTTGGGCCCGTCCCCACACCCCCCATTCTCTCCTCCCCCAGCCCCACTCTTACTCTCCAAGATGTTTTGTTTTTTTTTCCTAATCAGATGTGCAGTACTTTGGTCAACGTGGGTTGTTTTTAAATGTGCTATACAAATAAAAGTGACTTGACTTGACTTGACTTGCAATAACAAAAAAGACTTCTTGGAAGCTTTTCGAAACAATGTAGCCGTCACAAGCTGAAAACTAAATCCTTGCTGAAAACTAAATCCTTTTCTGGAAACTTTTGGAAACAAATGTAGCCCCTTGAAGAAAAGGGTTAGAAATGAAAATTTAAACTTTAATATCTCTCTAGCTTTAAAAAGGTAGCTTCAATTTGAACGAAAGTACTTACAATAGTTGCCCAGGTTAATTGTGAATACGGCGGTACAAAAATCGTAGCGCTTTGGTGTACCGTCTTGGAGGAGTAGGGTTTGTAAGTTAAACTTCCGTACATACACACATACATCCCTACATACGAACGCAGAGTTTTAGTATTATACTAGAAAAGAGGGCCCGTTGGGCCCGTCCCCACACCCCCCATTCTCACTCCCCCAGCCCCACTCTTACTCTCCAAGTGTGCCCGTTGGGCCCGGAAAAGAGGGCCCGTTGGGCCCGTCCCCACACCCCCCATTCTCTCCTCCCCCAGCCCCACTCTTACTCTCCAAGTGTGCCCGTTGGGCCCGTCCTCCTGATCTGTGTATGTCAAGTGACCACTATAGCCTTCATTCTTTTTTTTTTTCCCTAATCAGATGTTTTTTGTTTTTTTCCTAATCAGATGTGCAGTACTTTGGTCAACGTGGGTTGTTTTTAAATGTGCTATACAAATAAAACTGACTTGACTTGACTTGACTTGACTTGACTTGACTTGCAATAACAAAAAAGACTTCTTGGAAGCTTTTCGAAACAATGTAGCCGTCACAAGCTGAAAACTAAATCCTTGCTGAAAACTAAATCCTTTTCTGGAAACTTTTGGAAACAAATGTAGCCCCTTCAAGAAAAGGGTTAGAAATGAAAAATTTAAACTTTAATATCTCTCTAGCTTTAAAAAGGTAGCTTCAATTTGAACGAAAGTACTTACAATAGTTGCCCAGGTTAATGGTGAATACGGCGGTACAAAAATCGTAGCGCTTTGGTGTACCGTCTAGGAGGAGTAGGGTTTGTAAGTAATCTTCCGTACATACACATATACATACATACATACGGAATGTTGGACCGCAGAGTTTTAGTATTATATAGACTAGAAAAGAGGGCCCGTTGGGCCCGTCCCCACACCCCCCATTCTCACTCCCCCAGCCCCACTCTTACTCTCCAAGTGTGCCCGTTGGGCCCGGAAAAGAGGGCCCGTTGGGCCCGTCCCCACACCCCCCATTCTCTCCTCCCCCAGCCCCACTCTTACTCTCCAAGTGTGCCCGTTGGGGAGGGCCCGTTGGGCCCGTCCCCACACCCCCCATTCTCTCCTCCCCCAGCCCCACTCTTACTCTGTCCTCCTGATCTGTGTATGTCAAGTGACCACTATAGCCTTCTTTTTTTTTTTTTTTTCCTAATCAGATGTTTTGGGTTTTTTTCCTAATCAGATGTGCAGTACTTTGGTCAACGTGGGTTGTTTTTAAATGTGCTATACAAATAAAAGTGACTTGACTTGACTTGACTTGACTTGCAATAACAAAAAAGACTTCTTGGAAGCTTTTCGAAACAATGTAGCCGCCGTCACAAGCTGAAAACTAAATCCTTGCTGAAAACTAAATCCTTTTCTGTAAACTTTTGGAAACAAATGTAGCCCCTTGAAGAAAAGGGTTAGAAATGAAAATTTAAACTTTAATATCTCTCTAGCTTTAAAAAGGTAGCTTCAATTTGAACGAAAGTACTTACAATAGTTGCCCAGGTTAATGGTGAATACGGCGGTACAAAAATCGTAGCGCTTTGGTGTACCGTCTAGGAGGAGTAGGGTTTGTAAGTAATCTTCCGTACATACACATATACATACATACATACGGAATGTTGGACCGCAGAGTTTTAGTATTATATAGATAGATAGATATAGATAGATAGATAGATAGATACTAGAAAAGAGGGCCCGTTGGGCCCGTCCCCACACCCCCCATTCTCTCCTCCCCCAGCCCCACTCTTACTCTCCAAGTGTGCCCGTTGGGGAGGGCCCGTTGGGCCCGTCCCCACACCCCCCATTCTCTCCTTCCCCAGCCCCACTCTTACTCTCCAAGTGTGCCCGTTTTTTTTTTTTTCCTAATCAGATGTTTTTTTTTTTTTTCCTAATCAGATGTGCAGTACTTTGGTCAACGTGGGTTGTTTTTAAATGTGCTATACAAATAAAATTGACTTGACTTGACTTGACTTGACTTGCAATAACAAAAAAGACTTCTTGGAAGCTTTTCGAAACAATGTAGCCGTCACAAGCTGAAAACTAAATCCTTGCTGAAAACTAAATGATTTTCTGTAAACTTTTTGAAACAAATGTAGCCCCTTGAAGAAAAGGGTTAGAAATGAAAATTTAAACTTTAATATCTCTCTAGCTTTAAAAAGGTAGCTTCAATTTGAACGAAAGTACTTACAATAGTTGCCCAGGTTAATGGTGAATACGGCGGTACAAAAATCGTAGCGCTTTGGTGTACCGTCTTGGAGGAGTAGGGTTTGTAAGTTAAACTTCCGTACATACACACATACATCCCTACATACGAACGCAGAGTTTTAGTATTATACTAGAAAAGAGGGCCCGTTGGGCCCGTCCCCACACCCCCCATTCTCTCCTCCCCCAGCCCCACTCTTACTCTCCAAGTGTGCCCGTTGGGCCCGTCCTCCTGATCTGTGTATGTCAAGTGACCACTATAACCTTCTTTTTTTTTTCCTAATCAGATGTGCAGCACTTTGGTCAACATGGGTTGTTTTTAAATGTGCTATACAAATATAATTGACTTGACTTGACTTGACTTGACTTGCAATAACAAAACAATCAGTGCTTTTCTGGAAGCTTTTCGAAACAATGTTGCCGTCACAAGCTGAAAACTAAATCCTTTTCTGGAAACTTTTCGAAACAAATGTAGCCGTCACAAGCCACAAGCTGAAAACTAAATCTGCACCGCAGCGCCCCCCTGAAAAAGGGGGGGGGCAGCGCTTTAAAACCTCTGTAACTTAAAAAACACGCGACCAAATTAAATGAAAATATCACGGCCGAGCGAGCGCGAGATTGGCGATTGAGGCGGTGCGAAAACCGTCGTGCTACGGTCCGCCGTTTTGCTGCAATCGCTGTTACGTATAAATATACGATATATTCAGGTCAAACCCAAAAAAAATATATATATATATTCACAAGATCTGAGTTTTAGTATTATACTAGAAAAGAGGGCCCGTTGGGCCCGTCCCCACACCCCCCATTCTCTCCTCCCCCAGCCCCACTCTTACTCTCCAAGTGTGCCCGTTGGGGAGGGCCCGTTGGGCCCGTCCCCACACCCCCCATTCTCTCCTCCCCCAGCCCCACTCTTACTCTCCTTACTCTCCTCCTGATCTGTGTATGTCAAGTGACCACTATAGCCTTCATTTTTATTTTTTTTTCCTAATCAGATGTTTTTTGTTTTTTTCCTAATCAGATGTGCAGTACTTTGGTCAACGTGGGTTGTTTTTAAATGTGCTATACAAATAAAAGTGACTTGACTTGACTTGCAATAACAAAAAAGACTTCTTGGAAGCTTTTCGAAACAATGTCGCCGTCACAAGCTGAAAACTAAATCCTTGCTGAAAACTAAATGCTTTTCTGTAAACTTTTGGAAACAAATGTAGCCCCTTGAAGAAAAGGGTTAGAAATGAAAACACAAGCTGAAGACCTTGAAAAAAAAGGTCTGAAAAAAATTATGTAAATTTAAAGTAGTAAACACCCAATAGCAGCTGCTTGTCCATCGCGAGCTGATCTCTGATTGGTGCACGGGTGCCATTGTGACATCACGCACTGAAGCCCCTTCAAGAAAAGGGTTAGAAATGAAAATTTAAACTTTAATATCTCTCTAGCTTTAAATAGGTAGCTTCAATTTGAACGAAAGTACTTACAATAGTTGCCCACGTTAATGGTGAATATGGCGGTACAAAAATCGTAGCGCTTTGGTGTAACTTCAGGGAGGAGTAGGGTTTGTAAGTTATGGACAGAAATCTTCGTATATACATACGGAATGTTGGACCGCAGAGTTTTAGATCTATCTATCTATCTATTATTATACTACTAAAACTCTGCGGTCCAACATTCCGTATGTATGTATGTATATGTGTATGTACGCAAAGATTCCGAAGAGTTTCTGTCCATAACTTACAAACCCTACTCCTCCCTGACGGTACACCAAAGCGCTACGATTTTTGTACCGCCATATTCACCATTAACATGGGCAACTATTGTAAGTACTTTCGTTCAAATTGAAGCTGCCTTTTTAAAGCTAGAGAGATATTAAAGTTTAATTTTCATTTCTAACCCTTTTCTTGAAGGGGCTTCAGCGCGTGATGTCACAATGGCACCCGTGCACCAATGAGAGATCAGCTCGGTTTTAAATTTACATCTTCAGCTTGTGACGTCACAATGCTTGTGTGAGATTGTTGCAACATTGTTGCGAAAGGCAACTGCCAGTTTTTTAAAGTTGTGCAAGTCACTTAACATACACAGATCAGCATGGGGCCCCTATTCCCTCCCTCCCCCCCCTTCCCCCCTCAACCCCTTCCTCCCCACTCCTTCCCACCTCCATCCCCACTCCCTCCACCCCTCCTCCCCAACTCCCTCCCCACCTCCCTCACCCCTCCTCCCCTAACTCCCCCCCCTCCCTCCTTCCCTCCATCCTCCCCCCCTCCCTCCACCCTTCCATCCCTCTCCCCCTCCCCCCTCCTTCCACCCTCCCTCCCCCCTTCTGGTTACAAAGGAAACCCTACGGGGACGGGCCCAACGGGGAAAGAGGGGTACTGGGAAAAGGGGAGGTCCCCCTCCCTCCCCTCCCCTCCCCCCTCCCCCTCCCCCCTAACCCTCTCCCTCCCCCTTCCCCCTCCCTCCCCTCCCCTCCCCCTCCCCCCTAACCCTCTCCCTCCCCCTTCCCCCTCCCCTCCTCCCTCCACACCTCCCTCCTCCCTCCCTCCCCTCCTCCCGGTTACAATGGAAACCCTACGAGGACGGGCCCAACGCGGAAAGAGGGGTACTGGGAAAAGGGGAGGTCCCCCTCCCTCCCCCCTTCCCCCATCCCATCCCCCCTCCCTCTCCTCTCCCTCCCCCTTCCCCCCGTTCCCCCCTCCCCTTCCCCCATCCCTCCACACCTCTCTCCTCCCTCCCTCCCCTTCCCTCCCTCCCATCCTCCCAATGCTTGTTTGAGATGGGTGCTACATTGTTTCGAAAAGCACCACTAACAGATCGCAGTGAGAAGCACTATGTGACCGCGAATGTTTCAAAACAAGCACTTAAAAAGCACTTATCTTTTTTTAAAGTATTTTTTTTAATTGCAAGTCACTTAACATACACAGATCAGCATTGGGCCCCTATGCTCGTGGGCCACCGGGGCAAGTGTTTCCCGGTTACAATGGAAACCCTACGGGGACGGGCCCAACGGGGAAAGAGGGGTACTGGGAAAAGGGGAGATCCCCCTCCCTCCCCTCCCCCCTACTCCCTCCCCCCTTCCCCCCTCCCCTTCCCCCCTCCCCTCCCCCCTCCCTCCCCCTCCCCTCCTCCCTCCACACCTCCCTCCCTCCCCCCTCCCGGTTACAATGGAAACCCTATGAGGACGGGCCCAACGGGGAAAGAGGGGTACTGGGAAAAGGGGAGGTCCCCCTTCCCCCCTCAACCCCTTCATCCCCCCTCCTTCCCACCTCCATCCCCACTCCCTCCCCCCCTCCTCCCCCCTCCCTCCCCAACTCCCTCCCCCCTCCCCCCTAACTCCCCCCTCCCTCCTTCCCTCCCTCCCCAATCCCTCCCCCCCTCCCTCCACCCTTCCATCCCTCTCCCCCCTCCTTCCACCCTCCCTCCCCCCCTCCCGGTTACAATTGAAACCCTACGAGGACCGGCCCAACGGGGAAAGAGGAGTACTGGGAAAAGGGGAGGTCCCCCTCCCTCCCCCCTTCCCCTCCCCCCTACCCCCCTCCCTCCCCTCCCCCCCTCCCTCCCCTCCCCTCCTCCCTCCACACCTCCCTCCTCCCTCCCTCCCCCTTCCCGCCCTCCCCTCCTCCCGGTTACAATGGAAACCCTACGAGGACGGGCCCAACGGGGAAAGAGGGGTACTGGGAAAAGGGGAGGTCCCCCTCCCTCCCCCCTACCCACCTCCCTCCCCTCTCCCTCCCCCCTTTCCCTCCTCCCTTCCCCCCTCCCCTCCCCCTCCCATCCCCCCCTCTCCCCCTCCCTCCCCCCTACCCCCTCCCTCCCCTCTCCCTCCCCCCTCCCCTCCCCCCCTCCCCTCCCCTCCTCCCTCCCCCTTCCCTCCCCCAACCCTCCCCCTTTCCTCCCCTCCCGGTTACAATGGAAACCCTACGAGGACGGGCCCAACGGGCCCACTCGGTCTAGTATAATACTAAAACTCTGCGGTCCAACATTCCGTATGTATGTATGTATATGTGTATGTACGGAAGATTCCGAAGAATTTCTGTCCATAACTTACAAACCCTACTCCTCCCTGAAGGTACACCAAAGCGCTACGATTTTTGTACCGCCATATTCACCATTAACGTGGGCAACTATTGTAAGTACTTTCGTTCAAATTGAAGTTACCTTTTTAAAGCTAGAGAGATATTAAAGTTTAAATTTTCATTTCTAACCCTTTTCTTGAAGGGGCTTCAGCGCGTGATGTCACAATGGCACCCGTGCACCAATCAGAGATCAGCTCGGTTTTAAATTTACATCTTCAGCTTGTGACGTCACAATGCTTGTGTGAGATTGTTGCAACATTGTTGCGAAAGGCAACTGCCAGTTTTTTAAAGTTGTGCAAGTCACTTAACATACACAGATCAGCATGGGGCCCCTATTCCCTCCCTCCCCCCCCCTTCTCCCCTCAACCCCTTCCTCCCCACTCCTTCCCACCTCCATCCCCACTCCCTCCCCCCCTCCCTCCCCCCTCAATCCCAACCTCCATCACCACTCAGCCCCTAACTCCCCCCCTCCCTCCTTCCCTCCATCCCACCCTCCCCCACTCCCTCCCCCCTCCCTCCACCATTCCATCCCTCTCCCCCTCCCCCCTCCTTCCACCCTCCCTCCCCCCCTCCCGGTTACAATGGAAACTATACGGGGACGGGCCCAACGGGAAAGAGGGGTACTGGGAAAAGGGGAGGTCCCACTTCCCCCCTCAACCCCTTCCTCCCCCCTCCTTCCCACCTCAATCCCCACTCCCTCCCCCCCTCCCTCCCCCCTCAATCCCAACCTCCATCACCACTCAGCCCCTAACTCCCCCGCTCCCTCCTTCCCTCCATCCCACCCTCCCCCCACTCCCTCCCCCCTCCCTCCACCATTCCATCCCTCTCCCCCTCCCCCCTCCTTCCACCCTCCCTCCCCCCTCCCGGTTACAATGGAAACCCTACGGGGACGGGCCCAACGGGGAAAGAGGGGTACTGGGAAAAGGGGAGGTCCCCCTTCCCCCCTCAACCCCTTCATCCCCCCTCCTTCCCACCTCCATCCCCACTCCCTCCCCCCCTCCTCCCCAACTCCCTCCCCCCTAACTCCCCCCTCCCTCCTTCCCTCCATCCCTCCCTCCCCCAATCCCTCCCCCTCCCTCCACCCTTCCATCCCTCTCCCCCTCCCCCCTCCTTCCACCCTCTCTCCCCCCTCCGGTTACAATTGAAACCCTACGAGGACGGCCCAACGGGAAAGAGGGGTACTGGGAAAAGGGGGAGGTCCCCTCACTACCCCCTTCCCCCTCCCCTCCCCCCTTCCCCTCCCTCCCCCTCCCCCCTCCCTCCCCTCCCCCTCCCTCCCCTCCCCTCCTCCCTCCACCCCTCCCTCCTCCCTCCCTCCCCCTTCCCTCCCTCCCCTCCTCACGGTTACAATGGAAACCCTACGAGGACGGGCCCAACGGGGAAAGAGGGGTACTGGGAAAAGGGGAGATCCCCCTCCCTCCCCCTTCCCCCCTCTCCCCCTTACCTCCCCCCCTCCTCCCCTCTCCCTCCCTCCTCCCCCTTCCCCCCTCCCCCCCTCCCCTCCCCCCTCCCCTCCTCCCTCCACACCTCCCTCCTCCCTCCCTCCCTCCCCCTTCCCTCCCTCCCCTCCTCCCGGTTACAATGGAAACCCTACGAGGACGGCCCAATGGTGAAAGAGGGGTACTGGGAAAATGGGAGGTTCCCCTCCCTCCCCCCTCCCTCCCTTCTCCCTCCCCCCCTCCCTCCCCTCCCCTTCCCCCCTCCCTCCCCTTCCCCCTCCCCCCCTCCCTACCCCTCCCCCCTACCCCCCTTCCCTCCCCTCTCCCTCCTCCCTTCCCCCCTCCCCTCCCCCTCCCCTCCCCCTCCCCTCCCCCCTCCACACCTCCCTACTCCCTCCCTCGAAAAGCAACTGACAGAAGCACTAAGTAGCCGCGAATGTTTCAAAACCAGCACTTAACCGCGAATGTTTTTTTAAAAAGCACTTAACCGCGAATGTTTCAAAACAAGCAATTAAAAAGCACTTTTTTAAAAAAGTATTTTTTTTTATTCCAAGAGAATGGGGGGGGGTCTGAGAATGGGGACTGGGTAGGGGGACAACAGGGGTCGTTGCGGTGGGGGCTTGGTGGTGGGGGAAAGAGGGGTACTGGGAAAAGGGGAGGTCCCACTTCCCCCTCAACCTCTTCCTCCCCCCTCCTTCCCACCTCCATCCCGACTCTCTCCCCCCTCAATCCCAACCTCCATCACCACTCAGCCCCTAACTCACCCCTCCCTCCTTCCCTCCATCCGACCCTCCCCCACTCCCTCCCCCCCTCCCTCCACCCTTCCACCCCTCTCCCCTCCTTCCACCCTCCCTCCCCCCCTCCCGGTTACAATGGAAACCCTACGGGGACGGGCCCAACGGTGAAAGAGGGGTACTGGGAAAAGGGGAGTTCCCCCTCCCTCCCCTCCTCCCTCCCCTCCCCCCTACCCCTCTTCCCCCCTCCCCCTCCCCTCCCTCACCCTCCCCTCCTCCCTCCACACCTCCCTCCTCCCCTCCCTCCCCCCTCCCGGTTACAATGGAAACCCTACGAGGACGGGCCCAACGGGGAAAGAGGAGTACTGGGAAAAGGGGAGGTCCCCCTCCCTCCCCCCTTCCCGCTCCCCTCCCCCTCCCCTCTCCCTCCCCCCCTCCCCCCTACCCCCCTCCCTCCCCTCCCCCCTCCCTCCCCTCCCCTCCTCCCTCCACACCTCCCTCCTCCCTCCCTCCCCCTTCCCGCCCTCCCCTCCTCCCGGTTACAATGGAAAACCCTACGAGGACGGGCCCAACGGGGAAAGAGGGGTACTGGGAAAAGGGGAGGTCCCCCTCCCTCCCTCCCCCCTACCCACCTCCCTCCCTCTCCCTCCCCCCTTCCCTCCTCCCTTCCCCCCTCCCCCCTCCCATCCCCCCCTCTCCCCCCTCCCTCCCCCCTACCCCCCTCCCTCCCCTCTCCTCCCCCCTTCCCCCCCTCCCCCCCTCCCCTCCCTCCCCTCCTCCCTCCCCCTTCCCTCCCCTAACCCTCCCCCTTTCCTCCCCTCCCGGTTACAATGGAAACCCTACGAGGACGGGCCCAACGGGCCCACTCGGTCTAGTATACTACTAAAACTCTGCGGTCCAACATTCCGTATGTATGTATGTATATGTGTATGTACGGAAGATTCCGAAGAGTTTCTGTCCATAACTTACAAACCCTACTCCTCCCTGAAGGTACACCAAAGAGCTACGATTTTTGTACCGCCATATTCACCATTAACCTGGGCAACTATTGTAAGTACTTTCGTTCAAATTGAAGCTACCTTTTTAAAGCTAGAGAGATATTAAAGTTTAAATTTTCATTTCTAACCCTTTTCTTGAAGGGCTTCAGCGCGTGATGTCACAATGGCACCCGTGCACCAATGAGAGATCAGCTCGGTTTTAAATTTACATCTTCAGCTTGTGACGTCACAATGCTTGTGTGAGATTGTTGCAACATTGTTGCGAAAAGCAACTGCCAGTTTTTTAAAGTTGTGCAAGTCACTTAACATACACAGGTCAGCATGGGGCCCCTATTCCCTCCCTCCCCCCTTCCCCCCTCAACCCCTTCCTCCCCACTCCTTCCCACCTCCATCCCCACTCCCTCCCCCCCTCCCCAACTCCCTCCCCACCTCCCTCACCCCTCCTCCCCTAACTCCCCCCCCTCCCTCCTTCCCTCCATCCTCCCCCCCCCTCCCTCCACCCTTCCATCACTCTCCCCCTCCCCCCTCCTTCCACCCTCCCTCCCCCCCTTCTGGTCACAAAGGAAACCCTATGGGGACGGGCCCAACGGGGAAAGAGGGGTACTGGGAAAAGGGGAGGTCCCCCTCCCTCCCCTTCCCCCCTCCCCTCCCCCCTCCCCCTCCCCCCCTAACCCTCTCCCTCCCCCTTCCCCCCTCCCCTCCCCCCTCCCCTCCTCCCTCCACACCTCCCTCCTCCCTCCCTCCCCTCCTCCCGGGTACAATGGAAACCCTACGAGGACGGGCCCAACGGGGAAAGAGGGGTACTGGGAAAAGGGGAGGTCCCCCCTCCCTCCCCCCTTCCCCCATCCCATCCCCCCTCCCTCCCCTCTCCCTCCCTTCCCCCTTTCCCCCCTCCCCTTCCCCCCTCCCTCCACACCTCTCTCCTCCCTCCCTCCCCTTCCCTCCCTCCCATCCTCCCAATGCTTGTTTGAGATGGGTGCTACATTGTTTCGAAAAGCACCACTAACAGATCGCAGTGAGAAGCACTATGTGACCGCGAATGTTTCAAAACAAGCACTTAAAAAGCACTTATCTTTTTTTAAAGTATTTTTTTTTATTGCAAGTCACTTAACATACACAGATCAGCATTGGGCCCCTATGCTCGTGGGCCACCGGGGCAAGTGTTTCGAAAAAAGCACTGAGAGTGTGTCTGGGGGAGAGAGAGAATGGGGGGGGGTCTGAGAATCGGGACTGGGGAGGGGGACAACAGGGGTCGTTGCGGAGGGGGCTTGGTGGTGGGGGAAAGAGGAGTACTGGGAAAAGGGGAGGTTCCACTTCCCCCCTCAACCCTTCCTCCCCCCTCCTTCCCACCTCCATCCCCACTCGCTCCCCCCCCTCCCTCCCCCCTCAATCCCAACCTCCATCACCACTCAGCCCCTAACTCCCTCCTTCCCTCCATCCCACCCTCCCCCACTCCCTCCCCCCTCCCTCCACCCTTCCATCCCTCTCCCCCTCCCCCCTCCTTCCACCCTCCCTCCCCCCCTCCCGGTTACAATGGAAACCCTACGGGGATGGGCCCAACGGGGAAAGAGGGGTACTGGGAAAAGGGGAGATCCCCCTCCCTCCCCCCTCCCCTCCCCCCTACCCCCTCCCCTACCCCCTCCCCCCTTCCCCCCTCCCCTTCCCCCCTCCCCTCCCCCTCCCTCCCTCTCCCCTCCTCCCTCCACACCTCCCTCCTCCCTCCCTCCCCCCCCTCCCGGTTACAATGGAAACCCTATGAGGACGGGCCCAACGGGGAAAGAGGGGTACTGGGAAAAGGGGAGGTCCCCCTTCCCCCCTCAACCCCTTTATCCCCCCTCCTTCCCACCTCCATCCCCCCCTCCCTCCCCAACTCCCTCCCCCCCTCCCTCCCCCCTCCCCCCTAACTCCCCCCTCCCTCCTTCCCTCCATCCCTCCCTCCCCAAACCCTCCCCCCCTCCCTCCCCAAACCCTCCCCCCCTCCCTCCACCCTTCCATCCCTCTCCCCCCTCCTTCCACCCTCCCTCCCCCCCTCCCGGTTACAATTGAAACCCTACGAGGACGGGCCCAACGGGGAAAGAGGAGTACTGGGAAAAGGGGAGGTCCCCCTCCCTCCCCCCTTCCCCTCCCCCCTCCCCACTCCCTCCCCCTCCCCCTACCCCCCTCCCTCCCCTCCCCCCTCCCTCCCCTCGCCTCCTCCCTCCACACCTCCCTCCTCCCTCCCTCCCCCTTCCCGCCCTCCCCTCCTCCAGGTTACAATGGAAACCCTACGAGGACGGGCCCAACGGGGAAAGAGGGGTACTGGGAAAAGGGGAGGTCCCCCTCCCTCCCTCCCCCCTACCCACCTCCCTCCCCTCTCCCTCCCCCCCTTCTCTCCTCCCTTCCCCCCTCCCCTCCCCCCTCCCATCCCCCTCTCTCCCCCCTCCCTCCCCCCTACCCCCCTCCCTCCCCTCTCCCTCCCCCCTCCCCTCCCCTCTCCCTCCCCCCCCCTCCCCTCCCCCCTCCCTCCCCTCCTCCCTCCCCCTTCCCTCCCCCAACCCTCCCCCTTTCCTCCCCTCCCGGTTACAATGGAAACCCTACGAGGACGGGCCCAACGGGCCCACTCGGTCTAGTATACTACTAAAACTCTGCGGTCCAACATTCCGTGTGTATGTACGCAAACATTCCGTGTGTATGTACGGAAGATTCCGAAGATTTCTGTCCATAACTTACAAACCCTACTCCTCCCAGACGGTACACCAAAGCGCTACGATTTTTGTACCGCCATATTCACCATTAACATGGGCAACTATTGTAAGTACTTTCGTTCAAATTGAAGCTACCTTTTTAAAGCTAGAGAGATATTAAAGTTAAAATTTCTCATTTCTAACCCTTTTCTTGAAGGGGCTTCAGCGCGTGATGTCACAATGGCACCCGTGCACCAATGAGAGATCAGCTCGGTTTTAAATTTACATAATTTTTTTTCTGACCTTTTTTTTCAAGGTCTTCAGCTTGTGACGTCACAATGCTTGTGTGAGATGGTTTGCAACATTGTTGCGAAAAGCAACTGCCAGTTTTTAAAAGTTGTGCAAGTCACTTAACATACACAGATCAGCATGGGGCCCCTATTCCCTCCCTCCCCCCCCTTCCCCCCTCAACCCCTTCCTCCCCACTCCTTCCCACCTCCATCCCCACTCCCTCCCCCCCCTCCTCCCCAACTCCCTCCCCACCTCCCTCACCCCTCCTCCCCTAACTGCCCCCCCTCCCTCCTTCCCTCCATCCCTCCCCCCCTCCCTCCACCCTTCCATCCCTCTCCCCCTCCCCCCTCCTTCCACCCTCCCTCCCCCCCTTCTGGTTACAAAGGAAACCCTACGGGGACGGGCCCAACGGGGAAAGAGGGGTACTGGGAAAAGGGGAGGTCCCCCTCCCTCCCCTTACCCCCTCCCCCATCACCCTCCCCCCTAACCCTCTCCCTCCCCCTTCCCCCCTCCCCTCCCCCCCTCCCCTCCTCCCTCCACACCTCCCTCCTCCCTCCCTCCCCTCCTCCCGGTTACAATGGAAACCCTACGAGGACGGGCCCAACGGGGAAAGAGGGGTACTGGGAAAAGGGGAGGTCCCCCTCCCTCCCCCCTTCCCCCATCCCATCCCCCCTCCCTCCCCTCTCCCTCCCCCTTCCCCCCGTTCCCCCTCCCCTTCCCCCTCCCTCCCCTCCTCCCTCCACACCTCTCTCCTCCCTCCCTCCCCTTCCCTCCCTCCCATCCTCCCAATGCTTGTTTGAGATGGGTGCTACATTGTTTCGAAAAGCACCACTAACAGATCGCAGTGAGAAGCACTAAATGACCGTGGTCGTGAGAAGCACTAAATGACCGCGAATGTAGCAAAAACAGCACTTTAAACCACTTTAAACCACTGATTTCAAGTAGTCTTTTTTATTGCAAGTCACTTAACATACACAGATCAACATGGGGCCTCTATGCTCGTGGGCCACCAGGGCAAGTGTTGCGAAACAGCACTTGGAGTGTGTCTGGGGGAGAGAGAGAATGGGGGGGGGGTCTGAGAATGGGGACTGGGGAGGGGGACAACAGGGGTCGTTGCGGAGGGGGCTTGGTGGTGGGGGAAAGAGGGGTACTGGGAAAATGGGAGGTCCCCCTTCACCCCTCAACCCCTTCCTTCCCACCTCCATCCCCACTCCCTCCCCCCTCCTCCCCCTCCCTCCCCAACTCCCTCCCCCTCCCTCCCCACCTCCCTCAAACCTCCCCCCTAACTCCCCCCCTCCCTCCTTCCCTCCATCCCTCCCTCCCCCAATCAATCCACCCTTCCATCCCTCTCCCCCTCCCCCCTCCTTCCATCCATCCTCCCTCCCCCCTCCCGGTTACAATAGAAACCCTACGGGGACGGGCCCAAAGGGGAAAGAGGGGTACTGGGAAAAGGGGAGGTCCTCCTCCCTCCCCCCCTTCCCTCCCCCCAACCCCCTCCCCCCTCCCCCCTCCCCCCTCCCTCCCCCTCCCCTCCTCCCTCCACACCTCCCTCCACACCTCCCTCCTCCCTCCCTCCCCCCCTCCCGGTTACAATGGAAACCCTATGAGGACGGGCCCAACGGGGAAAGAGGGGTACTGGGAAAAGGGGAGGTCCCCATTCCCCCCTCAACCCCTTCATTCCCCCTCCTTCCCACCTCCATCCCCACTCCCTCCTCCCCTCCTCCCCCTCCCTCCCCAACTCCCTCCCCCCTCCCTCCCCCCTCCCCCCTAACTCCCCCCTCCCTCCATCCCTCCCTCCCCAATCCCTCCTTCCCTCCCTCCACCCTTCCATCCCTCTCCCCCCTCCTTCCAGCCTCCCACCCCCCCTCCCGGTTACAATTGAAACCCTACGAGGACGGGCCCAACGGGGAAAGAGGAGTACTGGGAAAAGGGGAGGTCCCCCTCCCTCCCCCCTCCCTCCCCCCTCCCTCCCCCCTTCCCCCATCCCATCCCCCCTCCCTCCCCTCTCCCTCCCCCTTCCCCCCTTCCCCCCTCCCCCCCTCCCTCCCCTCCCCTCCTCCCTCCACACCTCCCTCCTCCCTCCCTCCCCCTTCCCGCCCTCCCCTCCTCCCGGTTACAATGGAAACCCTACGAGGACGGGCCCAACGGGGAAAGAGGGGTACTGGGAAAAGGGGAGGTCCCCCTCCCTCCCTCCCCCCTACCCACCTCCCTCCCCTCTCCCTCCCCCCCTTCCCTCCTCCCTTCCCCCCTCCCCTCCCCCCTCCCATCCCCCCCTCTCCCCCTCCCTCCCCCTACCCCCCTCCCTCCCCTCTCCCTCCCCCTCCCCCCCTCCCTCCCCTCCTCCCTCCCCCTTCCCTCCCCCAACCCTCACCCTTTCCTCCCCTCCCGGTTACAATGGAAACCCTACGAGGACGGGCCCAACGGGCCCACTCGGTCTAGTATACTACTAAAACTCTGCGGTCCAACATTCCGTATGTATATGTGTATGTACGCAAAGATTCCGAAGAGTTTCTGTCCATAACTTACAAACCCTACTCCTCCCTGACGGTACACCAAAGCGCTACGATTTTTGTACCGCCATATTCACCATTAACATGGGCAACTATTGTAAGTACTTTCGTTCAAATTGAAGCTGCCTTTTTAAAGCTAGAGAGATATTAAAGTTTAATTTTCATTTCTAACCCTTTTCTTGAAGGGGCTTCAGCGCGTGATGTCACAATGGCACCCGTGCACCAATGAGAGATCAGCTCGGTTTTAAATTTACATCTTCAGCTTGTGACGTCACAATGCTTGTGTGAGATTGTTGCAACATTGTTGCGAAAGGCAACTGCCAGTTTTTTAAAGTTGTGCAAGTCACTTAACATACACAGATCAGCATGGGGCCCCTATTCCCTCCCTCCCCCCCCTTCCCCCCTCAACCCCTTCCTCCCCACTCCTTCCCACCTCCATCCCCACTCCCTCCACCCCTCCTCCCCAACTCCCTCCCCACCTCCCTCACCCCTCCTCCCCTAACTCCCCCCCCTCCCTCCTTCCCTCCATCCCTCCCCCCCTCCCTCCACCCTTCCATCCCTCTCCCCCTCCCCCCTCCTTCCACCCTCCCTCCCCCCTTCTGGTTACAAAGGAAACCCTACGGGGACGGGCCCAACGGGGAAAGAGGGGTACTGGGAAAAGGGGAGGTCCCCCTCCCTCCCCTCCCCTCCCCCTCCCCCCTAACCCTCTCCCTCCCCCTTCCCCCTCCCCTCCTCCCTCCACACCTCCCTCCTCCCTCCCTCCCCTCCTCCCGGTTACAATGGAAACCCTACGAGGACGGGCCCAACGGGGAAAGAGGGGTACTGGGAAAAGGGGAGGTCCCCCTCCCTCCCCCCTTCCCCCATCCCATCCCCCCTCCCTCTCCTCTCCCTCCCCCTTCCCCCCGTTCCCCCCTCCCCTTCCCCCATCCCTCCACACCTCTCTCCTCCCTCCCTCCCCTTCCCTCCCTCCCATCCTCCCAATGCTTGTTTGAGATGGGTGCTACATTGTTTCGAAAAGCACCACTAACAGATCGCAGTGAGAAGCACTATGTGACCGCGAATGTTTCAAAACAAGCACTTAAAAAGCACTTATCTTTTTTTAAAGTATTTTTTTTAATTGCAAGTCACTTAACATACACAGATCAGCATTGGGCCCCTATGCTCGTGGGCCACCGGGGCAAGTGTTTCCCGGTTACAATGGAAACCCTACGGGGACGGGCCCAACGGGGAAAGAGGGGTACTGGGAAAAGGGGAGATCCCCCTCCCTCCCCTCCCCCCTACTCCCTCCCCCCTTCCCCCCTCCCCTTCCCCCCTCCCCTCCCCCCTCCCTCCCCCTCCCCTCCTCCCTCCACACCTCCCTCCCTCCCCCCTCCCGGTTACAATGGAAACCCTATGAGGACGGGCCCAACGGGGAAAGAGGGGTACTGGGAAAAGGGGAGGTCCCCCTTCCCCCCTCAACCCCTTCATCCCCCCTCCTTCCCACCTCCATCCCCACTCCCTCCCCCCCTCCTCCCCCTCCCTCCCCAACTCCCTCCCCCCCCCCCCTAACTCCCCCCTCCCTCCTTCCCTCCCTCCCCAATCCCTCCCCCCCTCCCTCCACCCTTCCATCCCTCTCCCCCCTCCTTCCACCCTCCCTCCCCCCCTCCCGGTTACAATTGAAACCCTACGAGGACCGGCCCAACGGGGAAAGAGGAGTACTGGGAAAAGGGGAGGTCCCCCTCCCTCCCCCCTTCCCCTCCCCCCTACCCCCCTCCCTCCCCTCCCCCCTCCCTCCCCTCCCCTCCTCCCTCCACACCTCCCTCCTCCCTCCCTCCCCCTTCCCGCCCTCCCCTCCTCCCGGTTACAATGGAAACCCTACGAGGACGGGCCCAACGGGGAAAGAGGGGTACTGGGAAAAGGGGAGGTCCCCCTCCCTCCCCCCTACCCACCTCCCTCCCCCTCTCCCTCCCCCCTTTCCCTCCTCCCTTCCCCCTCCCCTCCCCCTCCCATCCCCCCCTCTCCCCCTCCCTCCCCCCTACCCCCTCCCTCCCCTCTCCCTCCCCCCTCCCCTCCCCCCCTCCCCTCCCCTCCTCCCTCCCCCTTCCCTCCCCCAACCCTCCCCCTTTCCTCCCCTCCCGGTTACAATGGAAACCCTACGAGGACGGGCCCAACGGGCCCACTCGGTCTAGTTATATAGATATATAGAATATAGATAGATAGAAGATATAGATGGGACAAAGCTATGGAAATTGGGCTAGCTTAGATGGAACAACTTGATTGATAAGGAAGAGTTGAAGGGCCTGTTTTCCTGCTGTATAACAACCAGGTTCATTCAATAAATGTCCCAGTATTCCTCTCACCAGTCACTCACTCTTGTTCCACTCCTTCCTGTTCTCATGTCTGGAATTATCTTCCTTATTCCACACGATTAATTCTCAGAGGCCATGAGTTAATGTGCCCCCATTTTCCCACTTGGCCAAAACTTCAGGGTACTTGTACTCTGTGCAATCCTGACTGAGCAGACCGATGATTGGTTATGTACATATGCATCGGGAGTGAGAGTAGTTCAGTCAGCCCAACCCTGCTCATCCATTTAATAAGATCACAGTTGATCTAATTGTGACCTCAACTCCTATGTTCCTATATACGTAACTCGCTGAGCTACAATCTATTTACTGCTGCCATAAACCATTCAAAGACTCTGCTGACACTGCCTTTTGAGGAGGAAGATTCTGAAGACTCTCAAGCATTCCAAAGCAAGTATTTAGTTCCTCTCTGTCCTAAATGGATGACCCCTTATTTTTAAACAGTGATTCTAGATTCGAGAGAAACATCCCCACTGCTTTCACCCTGTCAAAACCCGAGGGATTTTTATTTTTCAATCAAATCCCCTTGTTGCAAACCCGGCCTGTCCAATCTTTCCTCGTAGCAGGTATTTGCTGTGTAAGGATGGGAGTCTGCAGAAGCAGCTGGACATGGAGAGGATATTTCCAGCAGTGGGAGAGTCTAGGACGAGGGAACAGCCTCAGGATATAAGGACGCACTTTTAGAATGGAGATCAGGATTTTCTTTAGCCAGAGGGTGGTGAATCTGTGGAAGTCATTGCCACAGATGGCTGTGCAAGACAAGTTATTGGGTATTTTTAAAGCAGAGTTTAGAGAGATACAGTGCAGAAACCGGCACACCAAGTCTGCACCGACCAGCGATCCCCGCATATCAACACTACCCCACACACTAGGGACAATTTTACATTTACACCAAGCCAATTAATCTACAAACCTGTACGTCTTGGAGAAAACTCACGGGGTGAACATACAAAATATACCGACAAGCATCCGTAGTCAGGATTGAACATAGAAACATAGAAAATAGGTGCAGGAGTAGGCCATTCGGCCCTTCGAGCCTGCACCACCATTCAATATGATCATGGCTGATCATCCAGCTCAGTAGCCTGTACCTGCCTTCTCTCCATACCCCCTGATCCCTTTAGCAAAACCTGGGCCTCTGGTGCTGTAAAGCGGTAGGTCTTCCACTACGCCACCATGCCGCCCAGTGGAGACGGATAAGTTCTTGATTAATAAGGGCATCAAAGGTTACGGGGAGTTACATAGAAACATTCGGGGAAAATTAGGTGCAGGAGTAGGCCCTTCGAGCCCAGCACCGTCATTCAATACGATCACGGCTGAGCATCTGAAATCAGTACCCTGTTCCTGCTTTTTCCCCATATCCCTTGATCCCTTTGGCCCGAAGAGCTAAATCTAACTCTTGAAAACATCCAGTGAATTGGCCTCCACTGCCTTCTATAATCATCACATCTGTAGCAGAGAATTCCACAGATTCACAACCCTGGGTGAAGAAGTTTCCCACTGGGTAATGCCAGTGATTAGGATAGCTTGCAGAATATTATATTCACTGGCTGAAAATTTAAAATTAAAGGAAGGAATCACTGCAATGACAAGGATGCAAGATTGAGATAACTTACGAGTTTTGTTATTTCATCTTCACACTTTTGTTCTTTCACTTCACACAGTACCGTTTAACTTTTTAACCATTATTTCCCGCATTTATTACCACATCCGGCTTAACTCTAAACCGATTAACAATCAGATTGAATGATGCCAGAACTACAATCTTGCTCTTGTCAGAAGAAGGTGCCCGAAACGTCACCTATCCTTTTTCTCCAGAGCTGCTGCCTGACTGACCCGCTGTGTTACTTTAGCAATTTGTGTCAATCTGTTATTGCATTAAAAGGCCCGTAAAACAGCACTTTATTTTAGAGATACAGCACGTAAACAGGCCCACAGAGTCCACCCCGATCACTAGCACTATCCTAAACACTAGGGATCATTTGACAATTTTACCAAAGCCAATTAACCTAGAAACATATATGCCAATTAACCTCGAAACCAGAGAATACCCACGCGGTCACAGAGAGAAGGGACAAGCTTGGTATAGACAGCGTCCATCGTCAGGATCGAACCCGGGTCTCTGGCGCTGCAAGCCAACAACTGCCGCTGTGCTGCCCCACTGTACATTTTTCACTGTATGTCAGAACAAGTTACAAATAAACAAATACCAAAGACAGTGTTTGTTTGGGCTGGTGATAGGTGATATGCAGCAACTCTACCGCTGTGCCACTGTGCTGTCCAAAGATTTACTTTGTTTAACTGCTACATATGAGAAGTGAACACTTGTGTGCAGTTTTGCATCCAGGACTAAACGCACCACAGTTTAGTGTTCACAGTTTCTTTATTAAACCAAGGTCCCAACGTGACAATGAGATGACAAGTCTTTGCATTGAAAGATACAGTTCGTCTCAATGCTGTTACAGTGTAAACTCCTGCTAACAAAATACAGTATTGTGACTTTTGACACCTTGTGCCTCTGCGGGGGGGGGGGTCTCTTTAACATACAACACCCTTGCTGATTGCTAAAAAAGCTTCAAGTAAAAAAGATTGTTCTAGTTGTCACCTGCTGTTCCATCTAGAAGCCCTGCTGATCTGCAACAAAGACGATGTGGACTTTGTGGTCAAAAGACGCAGAGATACAGAGCCCTTGCTTGTCAGCGTTCCAGTCCAGACTCCCGATGGGTTGTGAGGAGAGGGAGATGCTGTTCAGGAGGGTGGGACCTGCAGAATCCTTACCCTCTCGTTCGTGGTCAGTCCTTCCGCTGGAGAGAGAAAGAAAAAGATGCACAGGAGAGGTCCAAAGTGCGTGCGCCTGCTCTGTCTGCCTCGCTGGGGTCAAAGACCTCTGCTGCGAATCACGCGGAGTAAACAAAAAATCACCGTGACCCTTGGGCGAGGGGAGGGTAGAATTTGCCAAAGCTCCTGGGACAATGGCGCAGCGGGTGGAGCTGCTGCCTCACAGCGCCGGAGGGTGCAGGTTCGATCCTGATCTCGGGCGCTGTCTGCGTGTGGAGTTTGCACGTTCTCCTTGTGTCCGCGTAAGTTTCCTTCCACATCCCAAAGACGTGCGTGTTTGTGGGCTCATCGGCCCTCTGTAAACAGCCTCCTGGTGTGACGAGGCTGTGTTTTTTTCCACACAGAGAGTGGTGAATCTGTGGAATTCTCTGCCACAGAAGGTAGTTGAGGCCAGTTCATTGGCTACATTTAAGAGGGAGTTAGATGTGGCCCTTGTGGCTAAAGGGGTCGGGGGGGGGGGGGTATGGAGAGAAGGCAGGTACGGGAGACTGAGTTGGATGATCAGCCATGATCATATTGAATGGCGGTGCAGGCTCGAAGGGCCGAATGGCCTACTCCTGCACCTATTTTCTATGAGAGAGATTGAGAAAGTGGGACGATGCAGAACTGGTGGGAACGGGTGAGGTTTAGTCGGCGCGGTCTCTTCTCTCCAGAGATGCTGCCTGACCCGCTGAGCAACTCCAGCTTTTTTGTGTCTGTCTTCGGACTGAAACCGTTCATTGCAGACCCAGCCAAGACCGCTCTCTCTCTCCACCCCCCCCCCCCCCCCCCATGCCCAGTGCCTTTAGCTGCTACCCAATGCAAAGACACGACCACTTACTGTCTCCACAGATGCAGACTGCCAGCCCCGCCGCTTGTTGCAAAGATGGTTCGGTTCTGTGGCAAGTGCCTGACCGTCCAGGCTGTGAATTTGTACGGCTTTGCAAAACGACAAAAGAAAATGCGCCGGTTACTTAACGGGAGTGTAACACAGACTTGCCCCACGCACAGGGTCGCCAACCGTCCAGTGTTAGCCGGGACATCCCGTATTTTGGGCTAAGTTAGTTTGTCCCGTACGGGGACCGCCCCTGTCCCGTATTAGTAGGGTTGCCAACTTCCTCACTCTCGAATACGGGACAAAGGGTGACGTCACCGCCCCGTGCCCCACGTGACCTCACCCAGCCAGCGGCCACGTGCTCCCGCTCCACCAATGGCGGCCGCACACATATAAACACACAAACACACTCACACATACACACACTCACACATACACACACTCATACGCACACATACATATACACTCACACGTACACACACTCACACATACACACGCGCGCACACACACATATACACACACATACACACGTTCATACGCACACACACATACACTCACACGTACACACTCACACATACACACACTCACACATACACACACTCATACGCACACATACATATACACACACACTCACACATTCACACACACTCACACGTACACACACTCATACACACACACCATTGGTGTAGCAGGAGCACGTGGCCGCCGGCTGGGTGAGGTCACGTGGGGCGCGGGGCGGTGACGTCACCTTGTCCCGTATTTGGGAGTGAGGAAGTTGGCAACCCTACTCCTTTAAAATTTGCCCCTCACACCTATGGGGTGAGCTACGCCCTTTGATCTTTGACATCCCCAGCCTGGGAAAATGGTTCTGACTGCCTAATGGTATACACACTTTAACCCAGGTTACTCTGACAGCATCTCCCAAGCCCGCAAAACTGCCCACGCTCTCATCACGCTGCTACCATCGGGAAGAAGGTACTGGAGCCTGAGAACCGGGACCTCCAGGCTCAAGAATTGAGGAGCAATTTCTTTAGTCAAGAGGGCGGTGAAGCTGTGGAACTCATTGCCACTGAGGGCTGCAGAGGCCAAGTCAATAGATATTGTTAAAGGGTGGAGACTGATAGATCCTTGATCAGCAGGGGTGATAGGGAGAAGGCAGGAGAATGGGGTTAGGAGGGAGAGATGGATCAGCCATGATTCAGTCTGAAGAAGGGTCTCGACCCGAAACGTCACCCATTCCTTCTCTCCAGAGATGCTGCCCGACCCGCTGAGTTACTCCTGCATTTTGTGAAACCTTCGATTTGTACCAGCATCTGCAGTTATCTTCCTACACAGCCATGATTGAATGGTGGAGTAGACTGGATGGGCCATAGAACCATAGGTGCAGGAATAGGCCATTCGGCCCCTCGAGCTAGCATCACCATTCAATATGATCATGGCTGATCATCTAAAATCAGTACCCCGTTCCTGCTTTTTTCCCCCGTATCATATCATATCATATCATATATATACAGCCGGAAACAGGCCTTTTTCGGCCCTCCAAGTCCGTGCCGCCCAGCGATCCCCGCACATCAACACTATCCTACACCCACTAGGGACAATTTTTTTTTACATTTACCCAGCCAATTAACCTACATACCTGTACGTCTTTGGAGTGTGGGAGGAAACCGAAGATCTCGGAGAAAAACCAACGCAGGTCAGGGGGAGAGCGTACAAACTCCTTACAGTGCAGCACCCATAGTCAGGATCGAACCTGAGTCTCCGGCGCTGCATTCGCTGTAAAGCAGCAACTCTGCCGCTGCGCCACCGTGCCGCCCTCGAACCGTACACAAGTAGAACAGGTAGTGTAGAAGGGAAAAACACCAGGGGGTACAGAACACAGTGTCACCGCATTGTTGCCTGGCAGTGCTGGTCAGAGGGTATCCTTGCCCACACCTCACCTTCTCACTCTGACACACCAAGTCGCTGTTGGCATTGAAGGCCTGCAGGTTGAAGACGTGCACCCTGCCCTCCAGCGTGGTCGCCACCAGCTTATGTAGACTCCTCTCCTTCCCATCAAACTCCACGCAACACACCTGTACAGGGAGAAAGCCCAGAGGCCTCTCTAAGCTTCAAGGTTCAGCAGCGTGACCCTCTACCTCCCTTCTCTGTCACATGAGGAACGATTGGAACGACCAGGCTTGTATTCAAAGGATGAGAGGGGATATTATAGAGACGTATAAAATGATAAAAGGACTGGACAAGCTAGATGCAGGAAAAATGATCCCAATGTTGGGGGAGTCCAGAACCAGGGGCCACAGTCTAAGAATAGAAACATAGAAAATAGGTGCAGGAGTAGGCCATTCGGCCCTTCGAGCCTGCACCGCCATTCAATATGATCATGGCTGATCATCCAGCTCAGTAACCTGTACCTGCCATCTCTCCATACCCCCTGATCCCTTTAGCCACAAGGGCCACATCCAACTCCCTCTTAAATATAGCCAATGAACTGGCCTCAACTACCTTCTGTGGCAGAGAAAGGGGAGGCCATTTAAAACTGAGGTGAGAAAAAACCTTTTCACCCAGAGATTTGTGGAATTCACTGCCACAGAAGGCAGTGGAGGCAAATTCACTGGATGAATTTAGAAGAGAGTTAGATAGAGCTCTAGGGGCTAGCGGAATCAAGGGATATGGGGAGAAGGCAGGCACGGGTTACTAATTGTGGATGATCAGCCATGATCACAATGAATGGCGGTGCTGGCTCGAAGGGCCAAATGGCTTCCTCCTGCACCTATTTTCTAGGTTTCTATGTTTCTGCTCCCAAGATGTTCTTCCTCATTAATGATAAAATCCCACAGGCCACAACAACCCTCGGCTAGAGAGTTATCAGATTGTCATAGAGTTGTGTAACCTTGTGAAGGGCGATTGCAGAACATAGAACAGTACAGCACAGGAAGAGGCCCTTCGGCCCACAATGTCCCTGCCAAACATAGAGTCTTGCAGCGTGGAAACCGGCCCTTCGGCCCAACATGCCCCATCTACATTATTCCCACCCAACTGCGTTTGGCCCATACCCTCTAAAACAGCATCTCAACTGGGGTTCCCAGGAGCCCAAGGGTTCCGCGAGAAACAGTGATAAATAGGCTAATCATATGTAGATGCATTTTTGAGTAATTTTTGTGATTAATTTCATATTCGCAATTTTATTATACATGTAAGGCAAATTAGTGGGTATTATAATAAAAGTCTTCACCCTGTTACATCATGTAAATTCAAGTTTAACTTTAAGCTTATAAAAGAGAAAGAAATAGATGAATAAAGATATGTAATAGTTTTTCTGTTGGGGTTCCCTGAGGCGTGAAAATAACTTCAAGGGTTCTGCAAGAGTAACAAGGTCGAGAAACGATGGTCCAAACCTATCAAGTTCATGTACCTGCCTAAATGTTGCTGAACCATGATGTCAAGTTAAACCAATCTCGAAATATCTCTCCATTCCCGGCCGATCTGACAGCCTCTCAGACTCCACTATCACCTCTGCCTCCACCAGGCCCACCCTCATTGCTGCCAGGGTCAGCTCCCTCAGTCTGAAGAAGGGTCCCGACCCGAAACGTCACCCATTCCTCCTCTCCAGGGATGCTGCCCGTCCCGCTGAGTTACTCCAGCGTTTGGGGTCTTGACTTCAGCTCCAACTTACCCCGCTCTTGACACTGGTCTCCCATCGCACCTCCATGTTGCGCAGGTCGAAGAGCTTTATGTCCCCGTTATCATATCCAGCGCACACACAGCGGTCCCACGGGGTACACGCGTGACCTGCACCAGCCCAAACATACATGTCATTGGTATGACAGGGAGCGTGTGTGAGAGAGTGCCTGTGTGTGAGAGGCAGTGTGTGTAAATGAATATGTGTGAGGGAGTGTGTGTGTAAATGAGTGTGAGAAGGGGAGTGTGTGTGTAAAAGAAGGGATGTGTGGGAGAGGGAGTGTGTGTGTGTGTCAGGGAGTGTGAGAGTGTGTGAGGGTATGTATGTGGGAGTGTGTTCGGGGGGAGTGTGCCCATGTGTGAGAGGGTGTGTGTGAGTGAGTGTGTGTGAGAGGGGGAGTGTACTTGTAAGTGAGTATGTGTGTGAGAGAGGGGAAATGTGTGTGAGAGGGAATGTGAGGGTGTGTGTGTGTGTGAGTGAGGGTGTGTGTGAGGGTGAGTGTGTGTGAGGGTGAGTGTATGTGAGTGAGTGTGTGTGTGAGTGACGGTGTGTGTGAGGGTGAGTGTGTGTGAGAGGGTGTGTGTGAGGGTGAGTGTGTGTGAGTGAGTGTGTGTGAGTGATGGTGTGTGGGAGTGTGTGTGTGTGAGTGAGAGTGTGTGGAAGTGTGTGAGAGTGTGTGTGTGAGTGAGTGTGAGAGTGAGTGTGTGTGAGTGAGAGTGTGTGTGTGTGTGTGTGAGTGTGTGTGTGTGTGAGTGAGTGTGTGTGGAAGTGTGTGTGAGTGAGAGTGTGTGTGTGAGTGAGTGTGTATGGAAGTGTGGGTGGGTGGGTGTGTGTGAGTGTGTGTGAGAGGGGGAGTGCATGGTAAAGTGTGCCGGTCGGTGTGCAGGATCTCACCAAAGGCGACAGCCCAGCAGTCCCTCCTGTGAACCCCATGTGCGGGCTCCATGTTTGCCACGGGCAGGTCCTTCTGCCGAGAGTCCCCACACCTTGACCGTGCCTGTAGGGAGAGGGTAAAGAGCTGCCCAGCTGGATATCCTGCCTCCTCCTCACCGCCTTCCCACCAAACTCCACCATTACCCAAGTGATTCTGGCAAAGTGACATTGTCATACAGCACAGACACAGGCCCTTCGGCCCACCATGTCCATGCTGACCATCAAGTACCCATCCATAACATTCCCATTTTGAAAATAGAACAGCACGGACACAGGCCCTTCGGCCCCGGTGCTATGTTTTTGGACACCTCTGCTGTGGGGGAACTCTGCCCGATCTAAGCCCCTCTCTCAGATTCCACTCTCCCACCGCCTTCTCCGCTCCGTCTCTCCGGCTTACCCTAGTCCCGAAGATAGACCACAAAATGCTGGGGTAACTCAGCGGGACAGGCAGCATCTCTGGAGAGAAGGAACGGGTGAAGTTTCGGGTCGAGGCCCTTCTTCGGACTGAGAGTCAGGGGCGAGGGAGACACAGAGAGATACACAAGGAAGTGTAAGGTGTAAAGTCTGGACTTGAAACGTCACCCATTCCTTCTCTCCAGGGATGCTGCCCGCCCCGCTGAGTTACTCCAGCATTTTGCGTCTATCTTCGGTGTAAACCAGCATCTGCAGTCCCTTCTTGCACATTTACTCTGGTCCGGTCTGTGTTTATTTCACTACTCACCGTCTCTGCTACCAGTGACAATTTCCGGAGCACCCTCGCCAATTCCCAGTCCACCCACACCATCAATGGAGTTGATGATCTCCTGATGTGCTTTTGCCGCGTAGAGGGGAATCGCAGGTGCCTCCAGGTTCCTGCAAGGAGACACAAGAGCTTCCTTAGACTTACACTAAACTAAATTAGATTTTAGACTTTTGACTTCGAGTCACAGTGTGGAAACAGGCCCTTCGGCCCAACTTGCCCACACCAGCCAACATGTCCCATCTACACTAGTCCCACCTGACTACGCTTGGTCAATATCCCTCCAAACCTGTCCTGTCCATGTACCTGTCTTAACTGTTTCTTAAATGTTGGGATAGTCCCAGCCTCAACTACCTCCTCTGGCAGCTCGATCCATACACCCACCACCCTTTGTGTGGAAAAAGTTACCCCTCAAATTCCTATTAAATCTTTTCCACTTCACCTTGAACCTATGTCCTCTGGTCCACGATTCCCCTGCTCTGGGCAAGAGACTCTGTGCATCCACCTGATCTATTCCTCTCATGATTTTATACATAAGAGTACTTAAGAGGTGCACTTGGCTTAACCTTCTCTCCGTGAATTTAAATGTGTTTGCCATCCACAAACTGCTATTCTTGCACAATAGTCATTGTTTTCAAAAAGGGCCTCGACCCGAAACGTCACCTGTTCCTTTTCTCCGGAGATGATGTCTGAGTTACTCCAGCTTTTTGTGTCTATTATCAATTTAAACCAGCATCTGCAGTTCCTTTTTTCCCCCTGCACATCTGTAGTTCCTTCCTACACTACAATCATTGCACTTGGCTTAGTTTAGAGATACAGCATAGGGCGGCACGGTAGCGTAGCGGTAGAGTTGCTGCTTTACAGCGAATGCAGCGCCGGAGACTCAGGTTCGATCCTGACTACGGGTGCTGCACTGTAAGGAGTTTGTATGTTCTCCCCGTGACCTGCGTGGGTTTTCTCCGAGATCTTCGGTTTCCTCCCACACTCCAAAGACGTACAGGTATGTAGGTTAATTGGCTGGGTAAATGTAAAAATTGTCCCTAGTGGGTGTAGGATAGTGTTAATGTGCGGGGATCGCTGGGCGGCACGGACTTGGTGGGCCGAAAAGGCCTGTTTCCGGCTGTATATATATGATATGATATGAAACAGGCCCTTCGGCCCACCTAATCCACACAGACCATCGATCACCCAATACACTAGCACTATCTATGTTTTCTATTGGAATCAAGGGATATGGGGAGAAGGCAGGCACAGGTTACTGATTGTGGATGATCAGCCATGATCACATTGAATGGCAGTGCTGGTTCGAAGGGCCAAATGGCCTCCTCCTGCACCTATTTTCTATGTTTTCTATATTTCATCTACACACTAGGGACAATTCACAATTTTTTTAGATACATATTAAATCTTTCCTTTCTCACCTTAAACCTATGCCCTCTGGATTCCCCTGCTCTGGGTAAAAGATTGATACTCTTATCACTTACAGTCTGAAGGGCGTGCAGTGTAGGTTGACTAGGTTAATTCCCGGAATGGCGAGACTGTCGTATGTTGAAAGACTGGAGCGGCTAGGCTTGTATACACTGGAATTTAGAAGGATGAGAGGGGATCTTATCGAAACGTGTAAGATTATTAAGGGGTCGGACACGTTAGAGGCAGGAAACATGTTCCCAATGTTGGGGGAGTCCAGAACCAGGGGCCACAATTTAAGAATAAGGGGTCGGCCATTTAGAACGGAGATGAGGAAAAACTTTTTCAGTCAGAGAGTTGTGAATCTATGGAATTCTCTGCCTCAGAAGGCAGTGGAGGCCAATTCTCTGAATGCATTCAAGAGAGAGCTAGATAGAGCTCTTAAGGATAGCGGAGTCAGGGGGTATGGGGAGAAGGCAGGAACGGGGTACTGATTGAGAATGATCAGCCATGATCACATTGAATGGCGGTGCTGGCTCGAAGAGCTGAATGGCCTACTCCTGCACCTATTGTCTATTGAAGAAGGGTCTCGACCCGAAACATCGCCCATTCCTTCTCTCCAGAGAGGCTGCCTGTCCTGTCCCGCTGAGTTACTCCAGCATTTTGTGTCTATCTACACTGATCACTCTTTGCTTAATATCCTGGGACAGCATTTGCTTCCACTCTTTGAAATAACGTGTCATTATGCAACTAAAATAGTTTTTGCCTTAATTCCCAAATGGAGTTATTAAAGAGCCCTTGTATTGAACACTTCTGTGTGGAAAGAAGTGTATAGGCACATGATAAGGGAATAACATTTAGTGCAAAGTAGAGCCAGCAAAGTCCAATCAAGGATAGTCCGAGGGTCCCCATTGAGGTAGATAGTAGTTCTAGTCTCCGACCAAAGTCCTATGGAGCTGCAATATGATTCCCTGACTTTGGGACCCTGAGGTTTGAGGCTCTATCTCAGTCCACCAGACAGCTGTACATTACCAGATGTGTGCAAGTTACCAGATGTGGAGGTTGCCATCAAAGTCTCCAGTCGCCAGGTGCCTCTGCTGTAGAGAAGATGCTCCAAATGTCCCACATCGGAACGCTCTCGGCTTCTCAATCTAGGAGATAGAGGAGACATAGAAACATCGAAACATAGAAAATAGGTGCAGGAGTAGGCCATTCGGCCCTTCGAGCCTGCACCGCCATTCAATATGATCATGGCTGATCATCCAACTCAGTATCCCGTACCTGCCTTCTCTCCATACCCCCTGATCCCTTTAGCCACATTGGCCACATCTAACTCCCTCTTAAATATAGCCAATGAATTGGCCTCAGCTACCTTCTGTGGCAGAGAATTCCACAGATTCACCACTCTCTGTGTGGAAAAAAAAAACGTTCTCATCTCAGTCCTAAAAGACTTCCCCCCTTATCCTTAAATCGTGACCCCTTGTTCTGGACTTCCCCAACATCGGGAACAATCTTCCTGCATCTAGCCTGTCCAACCCCTTAAGAATTTTGTACGTTTCTATAAGATCCCCCCTCTTGAGACGGCAGTATTAGTGAGCCCTTAGCGTCATGGGGCACAGAAACTGGCCATTCAACCCATCGCAGCTGACTGACCATCTGATACTGTATATGACCATACCAATATGATTCTCTGCAATTACGATCTACCATAGACTTTGTTTCATTTATTAATTTATTTTTTGTGTTAACATTTTTTTTCCTATTCTGTTTTGTAGTTTAGCACAATCCGCAGGCGTTGCCACTTTCATTTCACTGCAAATGTATGTGACAAATAAACTTGACTTGACTTGACATATATATAATATATATCATAAAATATTTAAACTGTAAACCTTTCACCAAGTTAATTGGCCTCTGCAAATTGCCCCTGGTGTGTGGCAGGTGGATGGGAAAGTGGGATAACATAGAACTAGGGTGATCGAAGGTATTTATTCACAAAGTGCTGGAGTAACTCAGTAGGTCGGGCAGCATCTCGGAAGAGAAGGAAAGGGGTGACGTTTCGGGTCGAGACCCTTCTTCAGACTAGGGTGATCAATGGTCGGCATGGACTCAGTGGGCCGAAGGGCCTGTTTCCATGCTGTATCACTAAAACAAACCGACCCAACTTGGGCAAAGATGCCAACTAACGGATACATTTAAAATGACTTTGTCACACGTTATCTTTGCCTTTCCTGTCACTGCAATTTTGCCTCCAGGAATGTTTCAAGAAACAAAGTCAGGATTATGGTTCCATAAAATAAAAATCACAAAACTCTCAACACGACAGGAAAAGTTTGCCGCTGAAAACTCAGACCGCGTCCTCTGGAATGTCGGAGGTTGAGGAGAGACCTGGTGGAAGTATATAAAACGATGAGAGGCATAGATAGGGTAGACAGTCAGAACCTTTTCTCCAGCAGTGGAAATATTAAAGACTAGAGGGCACAGCTTTAAGGTGAGAGGGGCAAAGTCTAAAGGAGATGTATGGGGGCAAGTGTTTTACACAGAGTAGTGGTGGGTGCCAGGGGTGATGGTGGAGGCAGATATGATAGTGGCGTTTAAGAGGCTTTTGTACCTCTGGAACTGTTGCGCTACAATGCTGAGAACTATATTCTGCACTCTGCATCTTCTCCTTTGATCTATCTATTGTACTTGAGTTTGACCTGATCGTATCTTTGTACGGTATGTCAGATCTTTTTTTAGAGATACAGCGGGGAAACAGGCCCACCGTGTCCGCGCCGACCAGCGATCCCCACACATTAACACTATCCTACACCCATTACGGACATTTTTTTAACATTTACACCAAGCCAATTAACCTACAAACCTGTACGTCTTTGGAGTTTGGGAGGAAACCGGAGATCTCAGTGAAAGCAGCATCTGCAGTTCCTTGAAGCCGCCTGACCCGCTGTTACTCCAGCACTTTGTGTCTTTTTGTGCAAAGCAGCACCTGCAGTTCCTTGATGCTACCTGACTCGCTAAGTTCCTCCAGCACTTTGTGTCTTGTTGTGCAAAGCAGCACCTGCAGTTCCTTGATGCTACTGGACTCGACAAAGATCCTCCAGCACTTTGTGTCTTTTTGTGTAAATTAGCAGCTGCATTTCCTTGTTTCTACAGATGCCGCCTGACCCAGAGTTACTCCAGCACTTTGTGTCTTTTTGTGTAAACTAGCACGTGCAGTTCCTTGTAGCCGCCTGACCCGCTGAGTTACTCCAGCACTGTCTTCATTGTATCAATATTTGGCTACTCCAGCATTGTATCAATATTTGGCCACTGCGCGGGAGCTGATGTATCCTTTGTTGAGGTTACATTGTTACATTGTCTGGTTACATTGTGGCCGTCACTTGCAACAATGAGTCCCCTCCAGTTGTTACACGTGTAACAATGTGTACGAAGGAGCTGCCGACGCTGGTTGACATGGAAGAGAGGACAGAAAATGCTGGGAGTAACTCAGGCGTCTCTGGAGAGAAGGAATGGGTGGGGGTGGGATGGGGATGGGGTCTGGGGATGGGGTCTGGGGTGGGGTCGTGGGGTGGTCGAGACCCTTCTCCAGACCTGGATCATCGTCCTCCCCTCCCCTCCAGCGCCAAGCAAAGGCAAATGGAACAAAAGAAGGCAGTTACCGTGAGCACGTCCCTGATCTCCCCGCAAGATGTCCCGTACACACCGATCAGCCCGGTGCCCGGAGCCCGGCCGCCGGTGCCCGTCCCAAGGCAAACGAAACGGTTGCTGCACGGTATCCAGAGGCAGGCGAAGGGGATGAGGGGCAGCCTGCGGTGGGAGAGAGAGACCAGGCGAGGTTTGGGGCAGTTTGACATCGTGGGGAGTGAGAGAGGGGGCGGTCGCGGGGAGGAGATGAGCGATTAAGGAACGACCCCCCGTTTTATCAATGGGGGGGGGGGGGTTTAATTCAAATAACGCCGGGGCCGCGCTGTGTGTGTGTGAGTGAGTGAGTGAGTGAGTGAGTGGCCGAGTGGAATCATCGCCAAGCACTTTCCATTGTGAGCGTTTGGCCTCTCGGCACCAACCAGAGGGCGGGGGGGGTCCCAGCTCTGCCTCTCTCTGGCCGGGACAGAAGCCCCCTCGGAGCGGCCGCCGGTCCGGCTCGCAACAAGGGAAAACACGGTGGAAAGTGAAAGTTTGACGGGGAGGGGTGGAGCGAGTGCTGGCGGCCCGGACACTGACCTCGCCTGGCGGCCCGGGGAACAGCCCCGGCTCCCCGGGATAACCAGGCGCACCATACCACACGCTACCGTGCACACTAATGTACACGACTGCACACACAGTACTGGACACACCACTGAACACACCACTATAACACTACTGTACACACCACTATAACACAACTGTAGACACTATTGTACATGATTACACAGTACTGTACACACCACTATAACACTACTGCACACACCACTATAACACTACTGTAGACACTATTGTACATGATTACACAGTACTGTACACACCACTATAACACTACTGCACCCACCACTATAACACAACTGTATGACTGTACACACCACAGTACTACTGTACACACCACTATAACACAACTGTACACACTATTGTACATGACTGTACACACCACAGTAACACTACTGAACACACCACTATAACACAACTGTACACACCACTATAACACTACTGTACACACTATTGTACATGACTGTACACAGTACTGTACACACCACTAACACTACTGAACACAGCACAGTACACTACTGTACACACCACTATAACACAACTGTACACACTATTGTACATGACTGTACACACAGTACTGTACACACCACAGTAACACTACTGAACACACCATTATAACACTACTGTACACACTATTGTATATGACTGTACACAGTACTCTACACACCACCGTAACACTACTGTACACACCACTATAACACTACTGTACACTACTGTACACACATGACTGTACATGACTGTACACAGTACTCTACACACCACTGTAACACTACTGTACACACCACTATAACACTACTGTACACACTATTGTACATGACTGTACACACCACTAACACTACTGTTCATCACTGTACACACCACCGTAACACTACTGACCACACCATTATAACACTACTGTACATGACTGTACACAGTACTCTACATGCCACAGTAGGTTTTGTAGGTTAACTGGCCCTCTGTAAATTGTCCCCAGTGTGTAGCATAGAACTAGTGGCTGGGTGATTGCTGGTCAGCATGGACTGGGTGGGCCGAAGGGCCTGTTTCCAAGCTGTGTCTCTAAAATTATATCTAAAAACTAATACTATTATCGAAGCAGAATGGATTCTTATTTGCAGCAGCACAACAGGTATGTAAACAAAGCTACGCAAACACCTTAATAAAAGCAACAAATGGTTTAAAATCAGTTTTAGACAGGTACATGGATGGGAAAGATTTAGAGGGACATGGGCCAAACACGGGCAAGTGGGACTGGTGTAGATGGGGCATCTTGGTTGGCATGGGCAAGTTGGGCCAGAGGACCTGTTTCCAAATGACTCTAAGAGTGTCCCATTTCTCTGTGTGTAGGAAAGTGTGTGGGTATCGCTGGTCGGTGCGGATTCAGTGGGCCGAAGGGCCTGTTTCCACACTGTATCTCTAAAATACACGAATGATGAGGGGTGATCTGGTAGAGGTGATCTTGTAGAGGTGTATAAGATCATGAGAGGAATAGATCGGGTAGGTGCACAGAGTCTCTTGTACAGAGTAGGTGAATCGAGGACCAGAGGACATGTATTAAGGTGAAGGGAAAAAGATTTATTAGGAATCAGAGGGGTGACTTTTTCACACAAAGGGTGGTAGGTAGGTGGTGGGTGCATGGAACAAGCTGCCAGAGGAGGTAGTTGAGGCTGGGACTATCCCAACATTTAAGAAGCAGTTGGATAGGCACAAGGATAGGACAGAAGACAGACACAAAAAGCTGGAATGACTCAGCGGGTCGGGCAGCATCTCTGGAGAGAAGGAACGGGTGACGTTTCGGGTCGAGACCCTTCTTCAGACCGGTTCAGTCGTGCTGGGCTTTGTGCCAGTTAGTGGGAGTGGGGGAGGGGGAGGAGGGAGGGGAGGGGGAGTGGGATGGGGAGGGAGAGGGGGAGGGAGAGGAGGAAGGGGAGGGGGATGGGAGGGGTAAATGGGAGGGGGAGGAGGAGGGCTCCATTAATTCAACCTGATGTCTCACTCACTGAAGGTAGACACAAAATGCTGGAGTAATTCAGCGGGTCAGGCAGCATCTCAGGAGAGAAGGAATGGGTGACGTTTCGGGTCGAGACCCTTCTTCAGACTGAAGTGATCAGGTTAACAGTGATTGATTTTCCACCCTGAACTCCCGCAGGTCGGACACTGCTGTAACCAGTTGCTTCAATGCTTCTCTGCTCAATCCATCCAGCAGCTTGTATCAATCTCGGTCTGCCAAGTTCCAAACACTCAGTAGTAATCCCACTCATGCTTCATCGCTAATGTACATTTAATTCTTTGGTGATCAGCACAATTTATTTATGAACTGGAATTTAGAAGGATGAGAGGGGATCTTATCGAAACGTATAAGATTATTAAGGGGTTGAACACGTTAGAGGCAGGAAACATGTTCCCAATGTTGGGGGAGTCCAGAACAAGGGGCCACAGTTTAAGAATAAGGGATAGGCCATTTAGAACGGAGATGAGGAAAAACATTTTCAGTCAGAGAGTTGTGAATCTGTGGAATTCTCTGCCTCAGAAGGCAGTGGAGGCCAATTCTCTGAATGCATTCAAGAGAGAGCTGGATAGAGCTCTTAAGGATAGCGGAGTCA
>NC_135993.1:3868901-3873901 GCF_053455715.1 Rhinoraja longicauda
TAGATTCTTAGAGTGATACAGTGTGGAAACAGGCCCTTCAGCCCAACTTGCCCACACCGCCCAACATGCCCCAGCTACACTAGTCCCACCTGCCTGTGCTTGGCCCATATCCCTCCAAACCCGTCCTATCCATGTACCTGTCTAACTGTTTCTTAAACGTTGGGATAGTCCCAGCCTCAACTACCTCCTCCAGCAACTCATTCCATGCACCCAACACCCTGTGATCCAAATGGAACAAACTCTTTAATGAACTAATACCAATACTTTCCTTGCACAAATGTGTAGGATATCCATGTCCTACCCATGTACCTGTCTAACTGTTTCTTAAACGTTGGGATAGTCCCAGCCTAAACTACCTCCTCCGGCAGCTCGTTCCATACACCCACCACCATGTGATCCAAATGGAACAAACTCTTTAATGAACTAATACCAATACTTTCCTTGCGGTCTCGACAGCTGATGATTCAGAAGAGCAAAAACAAAAACAGTTATTTCTGTGTGTGTGTGTGTGTGTGTGTGTGCTTCCTGTTAAAAATGTCCATCCTTTCGTCTGGCCACCAAGGATAATTTGTTTTGCTGCTGTTGTTTCTGGTTTGGCTGGCGACCATCACCTGGGCTAATTCTCCCATGTTGTGAAGGAGATACAAGGAACAGCAGATGCTGGCTTACAGAACAAACAAACAAATTTAAAAAAAGACACTCACAAAGTGCTGGAGTAACTCAGCGGGTCAGGCAGCATCTCTGGAGAATGAGTGTAAGGAGGAACAGCAGATGCTGGTTTACACCGAAGATAGACGCAAAATTGCTGGAGTAACTCAGCGGGACAGGCAGCATCTCGCCTGAATGAGTCTGAAGAAGGGTCTCGACCTGAAATGGGTCTCAACCCATTCCTTCTCTCCAGAGATACTGCCTTTCCTGCTGAGTTACTCCAACAGTTTGTGTCTATCTTCAGCATCTGAAATAGAAGGGTCTCGACCTGAAATGTCACCTATCCATGTTCTCCAGAGATGCTGCCTGACCCGTTGAGTTACTCCAGCACTTTTGTGTAGCTTTTTACTTTCTTTCTGTCTTAAACTAAGTTTAATTTAGTTTAGATTTTTTTAGATTTAGAGGTACAGCGCGGAAACAGGCCCTTCGGCCCACCGAGTCCGCGCCGCCCAGTGATCCCCGCACATTAACACTATCCTACACACACTAGGGACAATTTTTACATTTTACCCAGTCAATTAACCTACAAACCTGTACGTCTTTGGAGTGTGGGAGGAAACCGAAGATCTCGGAGAAAACCCACGCAGGTCACGGGGAGAACGTACAAACTCCGTACAGACGGCGCCCGTAGTCGGGATCGAACCTGAGTCTCCAGCGCTGCATTCGCTGTAAGGCAGCAACTCTACCGCTGCGCCACCGTGCCGCCTTTGTTGTCACGTGTACCGAGGTACAGTGAAAAGCTTTTGTTGCGTGCCAACCAGTCAGCGGAAAAACAGTACACGATCACAATCGAGCTGTCCAGTGTACAGATACATGATGAAGGGAATAAGGTTTAGTGCAAGATAAAATCCAAATGCTTCATAGATATAATAATTGTATTTGATGACTCCACCAAACTATTTATTTATTAGAAATATCTATTATGTGTCAGATGTAACATTTGTTAGATGTTGGAAACAACCATCGAGCAGTCCTGAACTACTATCTATCTCATTGGTGACCTCATTGATATACGTGATAATAAACTAATCAAAATAAACTAAACTAATACTGAACTATTTAAAATACCTTCACTGAAAGCCCCTTCAAACTAGCTTTTATTTTACGTTATACCTGTGCTTCATTTACACGCGTCGACCATGGGTAGAAAAGATACTGTCATTCTATACAGATACGTTTGGGCTCAGGATCTTTCTTCAGCCTGACAGGGTTGCAACTGTATGTTGTGTTTGGCCTTCTTCGGCAGAGGTTACAGGATTGTGAGACAATAGACAATAGGTGCAGGAGGAGGCCAATCGCCCCTTCGAGCCAGCACCGCCATTCAATGTGATCACGGCTGATCATTCTCAATCAGTACCCCGTTCCTGCCTTCTCCCCATACCCACTGACTCCGCTATCCTTAAGAGCTCTATCCAGCTCTCTCTTGAATGCATTCAGAGAATTGGCCTCCTCTGCCTTCTGAGGCAGAGAATTCCATCTCCGTTCTAAATGGCCTACCCCTTATTCTTAAACTGTGGCCCCTTGTTCTGGACTCCCCCAACATTGGGAACATGTTTCCTGCTTCTAACGTGTCCAACCCCTTAATAATCTTATACGTTTCGATAAGATCCCCTCTCATCCTTCTAAATTCCAGTGTATACAAGCCCAGTCGCTCCAGTCTTTCAACATATGACAGTCCCACCCTTCCCCAGCCACAGCCTAGATGAGTCGGGACAATCGACTTCTTAAAGACATTTGGACAGGTACACGGATCGGAAAGGTGTAAGAGTGGTATGGGGCAAATGCAGGCTAACATGGACTAGCATGGACAAGAAGGGCTGAAGGGCCCTGTGCAGCTGGAAAGAGTGCAGAGAAGATTTACGAGGACGTTGCCAGAACTGAACTCCCCGAGTTTCAGGGAGAGGCTGGGTAGGCTCGGACTTCATTCCTTGGAGTGTAGGAGGATGAGGGATGATCTTATAGAGCTGTGTAAAATCACGAGGGGGAATGGATAGGGTGAATGCACAGTCTTTGTCCCAGGGTAAGGAAATCACAAACCAGAGGAGACAGGATGTAGATTATAGGAACCTGAGGCACAGCTTTATCAGCTCTTATCGAAACGTATAAGATTATTAAGGGGTTGGACACGTTAGAGGCAGGAAACATGTTCCCAATGTTGGGGGAGTCCAGAACAAGGGGCCACAGTTTAAGAATAAGGGGTAGGCCATTTAGAACTGAGATGAGGAAAAACCTTTTCAGTCGGAGAGTTGTGAATCTGTGGAATTCTCTGCCTCAGAAGGCAGTGGAGGCCAATTCTCTGAATGCATTCAAGAGAGAGCTGGATGGAGCTCTTAAGGATAGCGGAGTCAGGGGGTATGGGGAGAAGGCAGGAACGGGGGTACTGATTGAGAATGATCAGCCGTGATCACATTGAATGGCGGTGCTGGCTCGAAGGGCCGAATGGCCTCCTCCTGCACCTATTGTCTATTGAACTAGCAGAAGAAGTATTCAGGCAATAGTACTATAACAGCATTTAAAAGATTGGAACGTTGGGGAGAAGACAGGAGAATGGGGTTAGGAGGGAGAGATAGATCAGCCACGATTGGTTTGCGGAGTAGACTTGATGGGCCGAATGGCCTAATTCTACTCCTATTCCTTATGACCTCATAGATAGGAAAGGTTTAGAGGGATATGGGCCAAATATGGGCAAAGGGGACTAATTTAGATCAGGCATCTTGGTCGGCCTCGAGGCGTTGTTTCTGTGCTGTATGACTCTAGGATGCTATGACAAGCACTCAAAACCTTACAAAATGCACGTGTGTGTTCTACTTTGGATTTTGTGGCATTTACAATGTGGACGGTTTATTCTTGGAGTTGTGCTCATGACTCCATTAAAACCAGACCTCCTGGGATGTCGACCGAGGAAAAGAACTGGTCGCAAAATGAGGGAGCATCTATTTAAAACCAAGACAGTTAGAAATCCCTTCTCACAGGCCAATGAATCTCTGTGAAGATGGACACAAAACGCTGGAATACCTCAGCGGGTCAGGCGGCATCTCCGGAGAGAAGGAATGGTGGAGTTGAGCTTAGTTTATTGTCACGTGTACCGAGGTACAGTGAAAAGCTTTTGTTGCGTGCTAACCAGTCAGCGGAAAGACAATACACGATTACAATCGAGCCATTCTTCTTCGGAAGATGGGTCTCGACCCAAAACCTCACCCATTCCTTCTCTCCAGAGATGCTGCCTGACCCGCTGAGTTACTCCAGCATTTTGTGCCCATCTTTGGTGCACCTACATTTCCTTCCTGCTCATTGAATCTCTGCGATTCCCTACCCAGAGAATTGTGGAGGCTACGGAACTGGAGGTGGATAATGCTTTAAAAGCCTGTGGGGATTGGCAACACTGGTCATGGAAGAAAGCCATGAGTTTCTCTCACAGAGCGAACATGTAAACTCCTCACAGGCAGCACGGGTCAGGAAGTAGAGGGTGATTCAGCTATGGCATATTGAATGCAGGATGAGGAGATGGGTAGCTTACTGCTCTTGTTTGAGTATAGAGAAAGGTCCCATTCTGAAATGCCATCTGTCCTTTCCTTCCACAGATGCTGCCGGACCTGCTGAGTTCCTCCAGCACTTTGTGTTTTGCTGCCTGGATTAGACGGTTAGCTATGAGGAAATGTCGGACAGTCCTGGATTGTTTTCTCTGGAGCGTAAAAGGCTGAGGAGAGACCTGATGAAAGTATATAAAATGATGAGAGGCATAGATAGGGTAGACAGTCAGAACCTTGGACTGAACATAGGAGAGGTGATCTTATAGAGCTGCATAAAATCACGAGGGGAATAGATAGGATGAATGTACTGTCATTTTCCCAGTGTAGGGGAATCAAGTATTAGAGGGCACAGGTTTAAGGTGAGAGGGGAAAGATTTCATAGGAAGCTGAGAGGCAATCTTTCCACACAGAGGGTGGTGGGTTTATGGAACAAGATGCCAGAGGAAGTAGTTGAGGCAGGTGGAATGACAGTATTTAAAAGACATTTGGACAGGTACATAGATAGAAAAGACACGTTAGAGGCAGGAAACAGGTTCCCAATGTTGGGGGAGTCCAGAACCAGGTGCCACAGTTTAAGAATAAGGGGTAGGCCATTTTGAACGGAGATGAGGAAAATCTTTTTCAGTCAGAGAGCTGTGAATCTGTGGAATTCTCTGCCTCAGAAGGCAGTGGAGGCCAATTCTCTGAATGCATTCAAGAGAGAGCTAGATAGAGCTCTTAAGGATAGCGGAGTCAGGGGGTATGGGGAGAAGGCAGGAACGG
>NC_135993.1:3878901-3881401 GCF_053455715.1 Rhinoraja longicauda
GCAGCAGCATCTCTGGAGAACACATGCATAGGCGGCGACGTTTAGGGTAAACTGAATTGTCGAGCACTTCGTCTCTTTTTCGTAAGGCAGCATCTGCAGTTCCTTGTTTCGCCACTCGTTCACACGAGGTGAGGTCTACGTTATCCAACTTTATCATCCACTCCCACTAGGGGGGCAATGTCATAGAGGGTCAATTAACCTGCAGACCCGCACGTCTTTGGGATTGGGGAGGAACCACGGAGCGCCCGGAGGAAACCCTCGCGGTCTCCGGGGGAGAACGCGTGTAAACTCCACACGCGGACACAAGCAGTAGTCAGGATCGAACCCGGGTCTCTCGGAGCTGAGAGGTACGACACAAGCAGTAGTCAGGATCGAACCCGGGTCTCTCGGAGCTGAGAGGTAGTGGCTCTACACACTATGCCACTTGGCCAGCCAAGCTGCACAGTGACTTGGCTCGGGGTGTGTTTGGGTTGGGGTCTAAATAATGGAAACCGCTGGAGGAACAGCTGGACCTGGTCTGGTCAAAGCCTTCTTCTGCAGACCCTCTCTATGTGTAAATGGGGACAGTGGGTAAAAGGGGGTCTCACACACTACGCCCCTAGAACACACACTCTCAGTGCGGAAAAACTCTACTGATTGCCTACCAAAAGTGAACAATGGCTCTCTCAAACAACCATTAAATAATTGCAGGTATTTATTCACAAAATGCTGGAGTAACTCAGCGGGTCAGGCAGCATCTCAGGAGAGAAGGAATGGGTGACGCTTCGGGTCGAGACCCTTCTTAAATAATTGCATGTAGTATTGTAACATTTACGAGCCTTTTAGATGGGCACATCAGCATGGACGATAGACACAAAATGCTGGAGTAACTCAGCGGGACAGTCTGAAGAAGGGTCTCGACACGAAACGTCACCCGTTCCTTCTCTCCAGAGATGCTGCCTGTCCCGCTGAGTTACTCCAGCATTTTGTGTCTACCTTCGATGTAAACCAGCACCTGCAGTTCCTTCGTGCACATCAACATGGGTCATGTCTAGGCAGAGGGGTTTATTAGAAGTTGGCATCATGTTCAGCACAGATATTGTGGGCTCCTCTGCTGTGCTGTTTTATAATCTAATTCTCTGAGGATGCTGATCTAAATATGGACAATCGGACATTTTTAGACAATAGACAATAGACAATAGGTGCAGGAGTAGGCCATTCGGCCCTTCGAGCCAGCACCGCCATTCAATGTGATCATGGCTGATCATTCTCAATCAGTACCCCGTTCCTGCTTTCTCCCCATACCCCCTGACTCCGCTATCCTTAAGAGCTCTATCTAGCTCTCTCTTGAATGTATTCAGAGAATTGGCCTCCACTGCCCTCTGAGGCAGAGAATTCCACAGATTCACAACTCTCTGACTAAAAAAGTTTTTCCTCGTCTCAGTTCTAAATGGCTTACCCCTTATTCTTAAACTGTGGCCCCTGGTTCTGGACTCCCCCAACATTGGGAACATGTTTCCTGCCTCTAACACGTCCAACCCCTTAATAATCTTATACGTTTCGATAAGATCCCCTCTCATCCTTCTAAATTCCAGTGTATACAAACCTAGTCGCTCCAGTCTTTCAACATAGGACAGTCCCACCATTCCGGGAATTAACCTAGTAAACCTACGCTGCACGCTCTCAATAGCAAGTTTTGTTTAAGTTCGGCTCCTGAGTTAGTTCTTATAATCGATGAACATGATCATTTTGGGTCAAACTGAATGGGTTGTAGGAACTCATCGGGTCAGGCAGCATCTGTGGAGGGATGGACAGATGACATTTTTGGTCCCCAGTCCTAAACATGGCTTGTCCATTCCCTGCCTGACCTGCTGAATTCCTCCAGTACTTTGTGCTTTGCACAAGATTCTAGCATTCGTGTTTCCCTGTGCGTCCAGGAATATTTTATTTGCTGCTCAGGTGAGGTTTCAATGGTGTGAGAAGTGGCTGGGACTGGAGTCACTTCAACATCGTGAGGCAGTGTGCATTGCAGAGGGATTAATGTAGCGGCAACAACTAATTTGCAAACAAATTGGACAGAAAAAATTGCACATGCTGGTTTAAACCGAAGATAGACACAAAAAGCTGGAGTAACTCAGCGAGTCTCGACCCGATATGTCACCTATTCCTTTTCTCCAGAGATGCTGTCTGAGTTACTCCATGTCTGTATGTCTGTCTCTCTGCGTGTCTCTCTCTGTCTGTGTCTCTCTGTCTGTGTCTCTCTGTCTGTGTCTCTCTGTCTGTGTCTCTCTGTCTGTGTCTCTCTGTCTGCATCTCTCTGTGTCTCTCTCTCTGCGTCTCTCTCTCTGGGTCTCTCTCTCTGTCTCTCTCTCTCTGTGTCTCTCTCTCTGGGTCTCTCTCTCTCTGGGTCTCTCTCTCTCTCTGGGTCTCTCTCTGTGTCTCTCTCTGTGTCTCTCTCTCTGTGTCTCTCTCTCTGGGTCTCTCTCTCTGTCTCTCTCTCTCTGTGCCTCTCTCTCTGTGT
>NC_135993.1:3883901-3911401 GCF_053455715.1 Rhinoraja longicauda
TCCCCATACCCCCTCACTCCGCTATCCTTAAGAGCTCTATCCAGCTCTCTCTTGAAAGCATCCAACGAACTGGCCTCCACTGCCTTCTGAGGCAGAGAATTCCACACCTTCACCACCCTCTGACTGAAAAAGTTCTTCCTCATCTCCGTTCTAAATGGCCTACCCCTTATTCTCAAACTGTGGCCCCTTGTTCTGGACTCCCCCAACATTGGGAACATGTTATCTGCCTCTAATGTGTCCAATCCCCTAATTATCTTATATGTTTCAATAAGATCCCCCCTCATCCTTCTAAATTCCAGTGTATACAAGCCCAATCGCTCCAGCCTTTCAACATACGACAGTCCCGCCATTCCGGGAATTAATCTAGTGAACCTACGCTGCACGCCCTTGGTATAGTCTCAGCCTCAACTACCTCTTCTGGCAGCTTGTTCCATACACCCACCCCCCTCTGTGTGGAAAAAGTTGCCCCTCAAATTCCTGTTAAATCTTTCCCTGGGTAAGAGACTCAAAAACCAGAGGACATAGGTTTAAGGTAAGGTTTAAGGTAAGAGTCAAGTCAAGTCAAACTTGACTTGACTCTTACCTTAAACCTATGTCCTCTGGTTTTTGAGTCTCTCACCCAGGGTCGGGGAATCATGTGCATGGTTGTATGTGTAGAGATACAGTGCGGAAACAGGCCCATCGAGTCCGTGCCGACCAGCGATACCCGTACATTAACACGACCCTACGCACACTAGGGACAATTTATACCCAGCCAATTAATCTACAAACCTCTACGCCTTTGGAGTGTGGGAGGAAACCGAAGATCTCAGAGAAAACCCACGCAGGTCACGGGGAGAACGTACAAACTCCGTACAGACGGCACCCGTAGTCAGGATCGAACCTGGGTCTCTGGCGCTGTAAGCGCTGTAAGGCAGCAACTCTACCGCTGTGCCACCGTGTCGTGGTGTGTATTCTGCAGATGCTGGTTTAAACCGAAGATAGACCCAAAATGCTGGAGTAACTCAGCGGGACAGGCAGCATCTCTGGAGAGAAGGAATGGGTGAAGTTTTGGGTCGAGACACCTCTTCAGACTAGTCAGGGGAATGGGAAAAAAGAGATATAGACCGTGATGTAGAGAGATATAGAACAAACTAGACCAAGTGGACCCGCTGGGCCCAACCTCTCCTCCCCTCCTCCCCTCCTCCCTCTCCCCCTCTCCCCCTTCCCCCCTCTCCCCCACACTCCATCCCTCCTCAACCCCCTTTATCCTCCCCCTCCCTCCCTAGAAGATAGGTTTAAACTTTAACACCGATTTCAACGAGACTTCTTCCATTAGCACCAAAGGGACGACGGTGAGCAAGGTGGGCCTAAAATTGTCGCGCTATCGCGTACCGTTTTGTCTGTAGTTCAGGAACAAACAAACAAACATATGAGAGTTTTAGTATCTAGATGAATCAAAGACATGCAAAAAAAGTAACAGGAACCTGGTGTGTCTGAAGAAGGGTCTCGACCCGAAATGTCACCCATTCCTTCTCTCCCGAGATGCTGCCTGACCTGAGTTACTCCGGCATTTTGTGAATAAAAACCTTCGATTTGTTCCAGCATCTGCAGTTATCTTCTTATGTGACTGTGTGTACGTATGTGTGTGTGTGTGTGTATATATATATATATATATATGTATATATTCAAGATATATAATTCATGTATCTTATTAATTATAAGATTGGAGCTTGGTATATCGACATCTGCTTTTCTAGATGATATTTTGCATTGTGTGGGAACGAACTGCAGATTCTGGTTTAAACCGAAGGTAGACACAAAATGCTGGAGTAACTCAGCGGGTCAGGCAGCATCTCGGGAGAGAAGGAATGGGTGACGTTTCGGGTCGAGACCCTTCTTCAGGCTGTACTTTGCACTGTTCACCTGCTGCAGAACCGTCACCCACCAACCAGCAGGTGGCAGGAGTGCTCACTGTACCCAGGGCTGCAGGGACACGGAACAGGTCTGGAATAGTGCACTGTGACACACACTCACACTCAATCGTGCACTGTGACACACACTCACACTCAATAGTGCACTGTGACACACAGTCACACTCAATAGTGCACGGTGACACACACTCGCACTCAATAGTGCACTGTGACACACACTCACACTCAATGGTGCACTGTGACACACACTCACACTCAATAGTGCACAGTGACACACACTCACACTCAATAGTGCACTGTGACACACAGTCACACTCAATAGTGCACTGTGACACACACTCACACTCAATAGTGCACTGTGACGCATACTCACATTCAATAGTGCACTGTGACACACACTCACACTCAATAGTGCGATGTGACACACAGTCACACTCAATAGTGCACTGTGACACACAGTCACACTCAATAGTGCACTGTGACACACAGTCACACTCAATAGTGCACTGTGACTCACACTCAATAGTGCGCTGTGACATGCGCGCACTCAATAGTGCACTGTGACACACACTCACACTCAATAGTGCACTGTGACACACACTCACACTCAATAGTGCACTGTGACATACACTCACACTCAATAGTGCATGGTGACACACACTCAATAGTGCACTGTGACACACAGTCACACTCAATAGTACACTGACACACACTCGCACTCACAATGAACTGGCCTCAACTACCTTCTGTGGCAGAGAATTCCACAGATTCACCACTCTCTGTGTGAAAAAAACCTTTCTCATCTCGGTCCTAAAAGACTTCCCCCTTACCTTTAAACTGTGACCCCTTGTTCTGCACTTCCCCAACATCGGGAACAATCTTCCTGCATCTAGCTTGTCCAACCTCTTAAGAATTTTGTAAGTTTCTATAAGATCCCCCCTCAATCTTCTAAATTCCAGCGAGTACAAGCCGAGTCTATCCAGTCTTTCTTCATATGAAAGTCCTGCCATCCCAGGGATCAATCTGGTGAACCTTCTCTGTACTCCCTCTATGGCAAGAATATTGAATGGCTGGATGGGCTGAATATCCTACTCCTGCGCCTATTTTCTATGTTTCTCTGCTTCTATGTATGAATCATCCTACCACCATCTAGAGAGCAGTCCTGAGCTGCCATCTACCTCATTGGAGACTCTCGAACTATCTTTAATTGTACTTTACTGGACTTTCCTTTTCTCCAGAGATGCTGCCTGACCCGCTGAGTTACTCCAGCATTTTATGCCTTTAATCGGACTTTACTGGACTTTACGGTGCATTAAACGTTATTCCCTTTATCCTGTATCTGTACACAATGGATGGCTTGACGTGGACACTGGAATTTAGAAGGATGAGAGGAGATCTTATCGAAACGTATAAGATTATTAAGGGGTTGGACACGTTAGAGGCAGGAAACATATTCCCAATGTTGGGGGAGTCCAGAACCAGGGCCCACAGTTTAAGAATAAGGGGTAGGCCATTTAGAACGGAGATGAGGAAAAGCTTTTTCAGTCAGAGAGTTGTGAATCTGTGGAATTCTCTGCCTCAGAAGGCAGTGGAGGCCAATTCTCTGAATGCATTCAAGAAAGAGCTAGATAGAGCTCTTAAGGATAGCAGAGTCAGGGGGTATGGGGAGAAGGCAGGAACGGGGTACTGATTGAGAATGATCAGCCATGATCACATTGAATGGCGGTGCTGGCTCGAAGGGCCGAATGGCCTCCTCCTGCACCTATTGTCTATTGTCTATTGATTGTAATCACGTCTAGTCTTTCAGCTGACAACAAAAAAAGCTTTGCATTGTACCTCGGTACACGTGACAATAAACGGAACTAGATGCAAAAAAAAAGAAGTGAATTTTAAGGAGCAGGAACAAAGAACTGAGGATGTTAACTTGCTGGTATAAATGGAGTCAATGGAAGGGAGGCTGGTTTGTGTGATGGTCTGGGCTGCGTCCACAATTCGCTGCAATCCCGTGCGGTCTTGGACGGAACTATTCTCAAACCTAGCTGTGGTGCAGCCCGATGTAATGCTTTCCAGGGTGCATCTGTAGAAGTTGGTGGGAGTTGGAGCGGACTTTTCGATAAGCACATGGACACGGAGGGATATGGATTATGTGCAGGCAGGGGAGATCGGTTTGACTTGGTATGATGTTCGGCACGGATAGCCTGGGCCGAATGGTCCATTCTGGTGTCCTGTGTGCTTTGTATTTGAAGTCTGATATGGTCTTACAAAATTCTTAAGGGGTTGGACAGGCTAGATGCAGGAAGATTGTTCCCGATGTTGGGGAAGTCCAGAACAAGGGGTCACAGTTTAAGGATAAGGGGGAAGTCTTTTAGGACCGAGATGAGAAAGTTTTTTTTCACACAGTGAGTAGTGAATCTGTGGAATTCTCTGCCACAGAAGGTAGTTGAGGCCAGTTCATTGGCTATATTTAAGAGGGAGTTAGATGTGGCCCTTGTGTCTAAAGGGATCAGGGGGTATGGAGAGAAGGCAGGTACGGGATACTGAGTTGGATGATCAGCCATGATCATATTGAATGGCGGTGCAGGCTCGAAGGGCCGAATGGCCTACTCCTGCACCTATTTTCTATGTTTCTATGTTTCTATGTCTTTGACAAGGAGTTTGGCAACCTACCAGGTCATGGGGGGAACGTACAAACTCCGTACAGACAGCACCCGTGGTCGGGATCGAACCCGGGTCTCTGGCGCTGTGAGGCAGCAACCCTACCACTGCGCAACCGTGCCGCCACTGAAATCTCTCCCCTTCCCCTGTTCCCTCCCCTCCCCATTTGACCACACGCATGCCCACATGTTTACACACATAAACACGCTTGGCTTAACCTTGCCTCTGTGCATTGAAATGTGCTTGTCGTCAATAAACTGTCGTCAATAAACTGCTGTTCTTACACTACAACCATCGCACTTGGGTTTAGTTTGGAGATGCAGCGCGGACACAGGCCCTTCGGCCCACTGAGTCCATGCCGACCATCGGTCGCCCGTCCACACCAGTTCCATGTTATCCCACTTTCTCATCCACTCCCTAGACACTAAGGGCAATTTACAGTGGGCCGATTAACCTACAAACCTCTACCTCTTTGGGAAGTGGGAGGAAACCGGAGCACCCGCTCACAGGGAGAACGTGCAAACTCCACATGGACAGCACTTGAGGTTAGGATGGTACCTGGGTCTCTGGCACTGTGAGGCAATGGCTCTACCAGCTGTGCCACCGTGCTGCCCTGATCTGATCCGTTTGGAAAGCACACAGAGAAAAAGCTTTTCACCCTTCCTCCAAACTTCACACTGACAGCAGCCGAGTACTTCATTGTGATTTTGCTTGTGTACAGTAAAAGAAAAATAACTGCAGATGCTGGTACAAATCGAAGGTATTTATTCACAAAATGCTGGTGTAACTCAGCGGGTCAGGCAGCATCTCAGGAGAGAAGGAATGGGTGACGTTTCGGGTCGAGACCCATTCCTTCTCTCCCGAGATGCTGCCTGACCCGCTGAGTTAATCCAGTATTTTGTGTCTACTTTTAGACAGTTAGCAATGGACAGGACTGGATTGGAGGGATATGGACCAAACGTCGGCAGGTGGGACTAGTGTAACTGGGACGTGTTGGCCGGTGTGGGCAAGTTGGGCCGAAGGGCCTGTTTCCACACTGTATCACTCTGTGACTCTATGACTAGGCGTATCAGGTGTTTTTTCCCCATTGACATTCCTCCATGGGTTTGTAGTCTACTGGAGCTGTTTGCTGTGGGAAACCTCTGTCCATGCCAACTGTGACACTTTAAAATATGTTCGTCTGAACAACAGTGTTTTGTATCTCCCTGTTGCCACACGGCAGCTGTCCTGAAATGCTTTCTGCAGTCCAACCTTGCCAACTCTTCATTTCCAAATTTTCTTAAAACCCTTCTTCAGACGGCTTCAGGCAAGACGCAAAGTGCTTCTCCAATTTCCAACCTCCAACGCAAGATTGAGAATCAAAGTTTCAACGTGTCTCCCTAACACAGAGGCACAGTATGGAAACAGGCCCTTCGGCCCACCTTGTCCATGCCAACCAAGTTGGCATTCTGGGCTAGTCCCATTTGCCTACATTTGGCCTATCTCCTTCTAAACCTTTCCTTCATCACTGTCGATACCTCTCGTTTCCCTTTCCACTGATTCTAGTCTGAAGAAGGGTCTCGACCCGAAACGTCACCCATTCCTTCTCTCCAGAAATGCTGCCTGACCCGCTGAGTTACTCCAGCTTTTTGCATCTACCTTCCTATTCATAGGTGGATACGAGGAACTGCAGATGCTGGTTTACAAAAAAGGACATAAAGTGTTGGAGTAACTCAGCGAAGGTATCACAAAATGCTGGAGTAACTCAGCAGGTCAGGCAGCATCTCTGGAGAGAAAGAACGGGTGACGTTTGGGGTCGAGACCCTGAAGAAGGGTCTCGACCCCAAACGTCACCCGTTCTTTCTCTCCAGAGATGCTGCCTGACCCGCTGAGTTACTCCAGCATTTTGTGATACCTTCGATTTGTACCAGCATCTGCAGTTATTTTCCTACGGAGTAACTCAGCGGGTCAGGCAGCATCTCTGGAGGACATGGATAGGTGACGTTTCAGAGTGCTGGAGTAACTCAGCGGGTCAGGCAGCATCTGTGGAGAACATGGATAGGTGACGTTTCACAGAGTGCTGGAGTAACTCAGCGGGTCGGGCAGCATCTGTGGAGAACATGGATAGGTGACGTTTCACAGAGTGCTGGAGTAACTCAGCGGGTCAGGCAGCATCTGTGGAGAGCATGGATAGGTGACGTTTCACAGAGTGCTGGAGTAACTCAGCGGGTCAGGCAGCATCTGTGGAGAACATGGATAGGTGACGTTTCACAGAGTGCTGGAGTAACTCAGCGGGTCGGGCAGCATCTGTGGAGAACATGGATAGGTGATGTTTCAGGGCAGGACCCTTCTTCAGAGTATTGATACATTTGTTCAAATGTGCTCTTCTCCCAAATGCATGTAGAGAAAACTTAGTCCAACCATTTACTCCAAGAGATATTTATACTTTTTGGGGTCCAAGACACAGCATAGTAAGTAGACAAATAAAAAAAAATTTTGTTGCAAGATCAGGGGATTGTGATACTGATGGAGTGTGAATCCAGAGGAGATAGTTTGGTTTAGAGATACAGCACGGAAACTGGCCCTTCAGCCAAACCAAATCCACGCCGCCCAGCGATCCCCGCACATTCACACTACCCTACGCACACTAGGGATAAGTTACACTTACACAATTAACCTACAACCCTGCACGTCTTTGGAGTGTGGGAGGAAACATGTAGTTCTACGATATCCAAAAGCTTACGGGGAGATGGCAGGAGAATGGGGTGGGGCGGGAAAGACAAGACCATCCATGATCGAATGGTGGAGAAGACTGGATGGGCCGAACGGCCTAATTCTGCTGCCATGTCTTGTGGTCATGAATATATCTCCCAAAATCAGGGCTCCTTTGCAAAGATAGAAGGGGCCATCAATTAGACCTGTCACTCCTGCTGTGAAATCTCCACATAAGCTACTGTAAGTGCTTTATTTTTGTTTCAAGAAAGAGTATTTATTTATTTTTAATTTTAATTGCCCAAAGCCTCCTAAACGAGGCTCTGTGCTCGGGCAGAGCGTGGAGCTTGTAGTCATTTCTCAGCTTCTGACAGGGGGTCTGGGTTTCTGTGAGTCCCCATCTTTGTGGGAGAGGCCCTACTCCAGACGAACTTCAGTCCAGCCTCACAAAAGCTCCACTCATGTTCTGCCTGAAGGGTGTGAATCCCTAAAGCCCCATTTCATCATTATTTTGGAAAAGAAAAAAGATTTAATAAATTTTTTTTCTCCCTCCCTCCCTCCCTCCCTCCCTCCCTCCCTCCCTCCCTCCCTCCCTCCCTCCCTCCCTCCCTCCCTCCCTCCCTCCCTCCCTCCCTCCCTCCCTCCCTCCCTCCCTCCCTCCCTCCCTCCCTCCCTCCCTCCCTCCCTCCCTCCCTCCCTCCCTCCCTCCCTCCCTCTCTCCCCCCTTCCCTCCCTCCCTCCCTCCCTCCCCCCTCCTCCCTCCCTCCCTCCCTCCCTCCCTCCCTCCCTCCCTCCCTCCCTCCCTCCCTCCCTCCCTCCCTCCCTCCCTCCCTCCCTCCCTCCCTCCCTCCCTCCCTCCCTCCCTCCCTCCCTCCCTCCCTCCCTCCCTCCCTCCTCCCTCCCTCCCTCCTCTCTCCCCCCCTCCCCCCCTCCCCCCCCTCTCCCTCCCGTCTCCCTCCCCCCCTCCCTCTCTCCCCCACCCCTCTCCCCCCTCCCTCTCTCAGTGCCTGCCACGATCCAGCACTGGCAGATGTTGAGTGACTGCTTGCTGTACATGGGTAGCCCGCCAGTGACTACATAAGGAGGTTATGTTCAGCGTGTCCCTTGGTACACGATGCCTTGACCTTGGCTTGTTAAGGTGCTGCTCAGAAGGCTTCATGCCATTAATCAGCCAATTTGTTAAACTCACTCCAGGCTTTTTTTTGTTGAAACCCTCCTCCGAGTCTCCTGAACAGTTTGTGGAGCTGAATATTGGCTATTGTCCACGCCCGGTGACTTAACCACTGCACCGGCCCATGGATATAAAGCCGCCATTGATGTCTCCACCTCTGTCTGGCCGGCGGTGAGCTGTAATGGGGTTGGAGTTTTAGAGTTTAGAGATACAGCGCTGGAAACAGGCCCTTCGGCCCCACCGAGTCCATGCCGACCTGTAGTCCCCACACACTAGCGTCATCCTACCTATACACTTACACGCACACACACACTTACGCACTCACACTTATGAGCTCACACCTATGCGATCACACTTACGCGCTCACACTTGCGCGCTCAAACTTGCGTGCTCACACTTACGCGCTCACACTTACGCGTTCACACTTACGCGCTCACACTTATCCACTCACACACCTACGCGCACACACACCTGCGCGCACACACATGCACACCCACGCACACACACCCACACACCCACGCACACACCTATACACACATACACACACCTACACACACTCACCTACACACACACACACACACCTAAACACACACACACACATGGGATAATTTACATTTATAACCAAGTCAATTAACCTACAGACCTGTGCGTCTTTGGAGTGTGGGAGGAAACCGGAGCACCCGGAGAAAACCCACGCAGGTCACGGGTCACGGCTCCCTCCTCTCCCCTCACCCTCACCCTCTCCCTCCCCCTCCCTCACCACCACCCTCCCCCCCTCACACACCCATCCTCCCCCTCCTACACCCCCTCACCCCCCCACACCTCCGCCCTCCTCGCCTCCACCCCCCCTCGCCTCTACCCCCCCTCGCCTCTACCCCCCCTCGCCTCTACCCCCCCTCGCTTCCACCCCCCTCGCCTCCACCCCCCTCGCCTCCACCCCCTTGCCTCCACCCCCCCCTCGCCTCCACCCCCCCTCACCACCCCCCCCTTGCCTCCCACCCCCCCTCGCCTCCACCCCCCCTCGCCTCCACCCCCCCCTCGCCTCCACCCCCCCTCGCCTCCACCCCCCTCGCCTCCACCCCCCCTCGCCTCCACCCCCCCCTCGCCTCCACCCCCCCCCTCGCCTCCACCCCCCCCTCGCCTCCACCCCCCCTCGCCTCCACCCCCCCTCGCCTGCACCCCCCCCTCGCCTCCACCCCCCCTCGCCTCCACCCCCCCTCGCCTTCACCCCCCCTCGCCTCCACCCCCCCTCGCCTCCACCCCCCCTCGCCTCTACCCCCTCACCTCCACCCCCCTCGCCTCCACCCCCCCCTCGCCCCACCCCCCCCTCGCCTCTACCCCCCCTCGCCTCTACCCCCCTCGCCTCCACCCCCCCTCGCCTCTACCCCCTCGCCCCCACCCCCCCCTCGCCCTCCACCCCCCCTCGCCTCCACCCCCCCCCTCGCCTCCACCCCCTCGCCTCCACCCCCCCCTCGCCCCAACCCCCCCTCGCCCTCTACCCCCTTGCCTCCACCCCCCTCGCCTCCACCCCCCCCTCGCCTCCACCCCCCCTCGCCTCCACCCCCAGCTGCAAGCACTTGCCACTCAATCTCTCTGCCCCACTCGCCTGTCTATGATGTGATTAATTCCATGCCTGTGTGTGTCATGTGTGTCAGGGCCCCTGGGGGAGACTGCTTCACCAACCCGTTAGCACCACGCACACACACACACACGGACATGCACACACACACGCATACTCGCATGTACAGGCACACAGTCACACACACACACACACACACGTGCATTCACACATACTCACACTCACACATGCATGCACTCACACACACACACACTCACTCTGCTGTGCGTGAGTGTTTGAGAGTGAGAGAGTGTGTGAGAGTGTGTGAGAGTGTGTGAGATAGAGAGAGAGTATAAGAGAGAGAGTGAGAGAGAGTGTGTGAGAGAAAGAGTGTGAGAGAGAGAGAGTGCGTGAGAGAGAGAGAGAGAGTGAGAGTGCGTGAGAGAGAGAGAGAGAGTTACAAGGATGGATGACGTTTCGGGTCAGTGCCCTTCTCCAGAGATGCTGCCTGACCTGCTGAGTTACTCCAGCACTTTGGTGTAAACCAACATCTGCAGTTCCTCGTTTCAACATCTGACCTGGTCCGATTTGCTGTCTTTGGTCCATGTACTTCTAAGCCTTTCCTAAACCATGTACCTATAAAAAATGCGTTTTAAATCAACTACCTCCTCTGTCCTGCTGAGTTACTCCAGCCTTTTGTATCTATCTTTGGTTTAAACCAGCATCTGCAATTCCTTTCTAGATAGTTTAGGTTAAACCGCACCTGGAGTACTGTGTGCAGTTTTGGTCTCCAAACTTGACGAAGGACATTCTTGCTATTGAGGGCGTGCAGCGTAGGTTCACCAGGTTAATTCCCGGAATGGCGGGACTGTCATATGTTGAAAGACTGGAGCGACTACGCTTGTATACACTGGAATTTAGAAGGATGAGAGGGGATCTTATTGAAACATATAATATTATTAAGGGATTGGACACGCTAGAGGCAGGAAACATGTTCCCGATGTTGGGGGAGTCCCGAACCAGGGGCCACAGTTTTCGAATAAGGGGTGGAGATGAGGAAAAAAATTTCCACTCAGAGAGTTGTGAATCTGTGGAACTCTCTGCCTCAGAAGGCAGTGGAGGCCAATTCTCTGGATGCTTTCAAGAGAGAGCTGGATAGAGCTCTTAAGGATAGCGGAGTCAGGGGGTGTGGGGAGAAGGCAGGAACGGGGCACTGATTGTGCATGATCATGGTGAATGGTGGTGGGGGCTCGAAGGGCCGAATGGCCTACTCCTGCACCTCTTGTCTACAAGCGCAGAAACAGGCCCTATCGGCCCATCGAGTCCACGCCGACCAGTGATCCCCGCAAACTTACACTACCCTGCACACACTGGAACAACTTACAATTATACCAACCGCGGAACAGTGTGAGAAGGAACTCAATGGACAAGTCAATGGATGGAGATGATTGCGTTCCGTGCCCGTCTTCATCATCTGCACCAAGAAGTCTGGAAAATAGCTTGCTGTCAGCTTCAATTTGTGCGGGGCTGTTCCAAGTCCAGGAGTTTGCTCCTGCACCAGCGGCCCTTGTATGTTGGGGCCCTGGATTTTATTGGGCCATTAACACGGTGCGGTAAGGCTTGCGAGCTGTGAGGAGCATCTGTGTACAGTCATGCTGAGTCAATCACAGCTGGCACCTTAACAAAATAATATTTATCCAGCAATAAATGTTAAGAAAATAGAAAGAGCTTTTATACCTTGGCGTATTTATGTAATTTGTGGTCACATTCCTTCTTAATATATCAGCTTGGGTCTCACTGTCCAGGGGGAATGTTGGTACACACACTGGGGTGATTCAATCACCGAATATAGACCACCGCTTCTTCTAGCGATGGCCATAAATTCACTCAAGCAATCCGTGTTCAGGTTTTATTCAGCCCTTGTACTCTCCCTTCGTCCGTCCAGTCCCAAACTGCCTGGAAATATTTTGGTCTGAGACTGCTGTTTTCCCCCGTTAGTTTTTATTTTTTACAAAGGTTTTTAAAAAAAAAAGAGGGGCAGCATGGAAACAGGCCCTTCTGCCCCCCACGCCGGGTCGGCGCCGACCAGCGATACCCACGCACGCACGCACGCCGGACAATTTACAATTACGCCAAGCCAATCGGCCGATGAACCTCCCCTCCACGGGATTTGGAGTGTGGGAGGAAGCCGGAGGTCCCAGAGAAAACCACCACGCAGGTCACGGGGAGAACGTACAAACTCCGTACGGACAGCACCCGCGGTCGGGATCGAACCCGGCTCAATAGGCAATAGGTGCAGGAGGAGGCCATTCGGCCCTACGAGCCAGCACCGCCATTCAAATGTGATCATGGCTGATCATTCTCAATCAGTACCCCGTTCCTGCCTTCTCCCCATACCCCCTGACCTCCGCTATCCTTAAGAGCTCTATCTGGCGTTAGAGGCAGGAAACATGTTCCCAATGTTGGGGGAGTCCAGAACAAGGGGCCACAGTTTAAGAATAAGGGTAGGCCATTTAGAACTGAGATGAGGAAAAACTTTTTCAGTCAGAGAGTTGTGAATCTGTGAATTCTCTGCCTCAGAAGGCAGTGGAGGCCAATTCTCTGAATGCATTCAAGAGAGAGCTAGATAGAGCTCTTAAGGATAGCGGAGTCAGGGGGTATGGGGAGAAGGCAGGAACGGGGGTACTGATTGAGAATGATCAGCCATGATCACATTGAATGGCGGTGCTGGCTCGAAGGGCCGAATGGCCTCCTCCTGCACCTATTGTTTATTGTCGAGACCCTTGATCCCAGGAATGAGTGGTTAACATATGATGAGCGTTTGTCGGTACTGGGCCTGTGCTCGCTGGAATTTAGAAGGATGAAGGGGGACCTCATTGAAACTCACCGAATTGTGAACGGCCTGGATAGAATGGATGTGGAGAGGATTTTAGATTTTTTTTAGATTTAGAGATACAGCGCAGAAACAGGCCCTTCGGCCCACCGGGTCCGTGCCGCCCAGCGATCTCCGCACATTAACACTATCCTACACCCACTAGGGATAATTTTTACATTTGCCCAGCCAATTAACCTACAAACCTGCACGTCTTTGGAGTGTGGGAGGAAACCGAAGATCTCGGAGAAAACCCACGCAGGTCACGGGGAGAACGTACAAACTCCGTACAGACGGCGCCCGTAGTCAGGATCGAACCTGAGTCTCGGCGCTGCATTCGCTGTAAGGCAGCAACTCTACCGCTGCGCCACCGATGTTTCCACTAGTGGGAGAGTCTCGGATCAGAGGCCACAGCCTCAGAATTAGAGGATATATTCCTTCAGGAAAGAGATGAGGAGGAATTTCTTTCGTCAGAGGGTGGCGAACCTGTGGAATTCGTTGCCACAGAAGGCTGTGGAGGCCAAGTCAGTGGATATTTTTCAGGCAGAGATAGATAGATTGTTGATTAGTGCGGGTGTCAGGGGTTATGGGGAGAAGGCAGGAGAATGGGGTTAGGAGAGAGAGATAGATCAGCCATGATTGAATGGCGGAGGAGACCTGACGGGCCGAATGGCCTAATTCTGCTCCAATCACTGATGACCTTATGAAATTCAATATACACAAGATAAAATATAATAAAGTACAGGTCATTAAATTAATAACGACAATACTAATACGCTCGCAATCAGGACACCAGGGAGTAGATCGGGGGGGGGGGTGGGGGAGAGGGGGAATGCATTTAATAAACGACCCTGTCTTAATCGTGAAACTAAAGCTAGTGGCAGCTCGGCAGGGCGGTGAGGGAGAGACACTTTAGCAGAAAAAACACATCTAATTGCCGTTTGTATATTTTGTGCAATAGTTTGGCAGGTTAAGTCAGACAGGTTTGTGGTTTTGCGGCTTGTGGTGGTGGGGGAGCCAATTTTGGCAGAGGAGGGGGTTCCATAGACGGCTACCTCTCTCCCTCCCACCCTCCCTCCCCCTCCCTCCCCCTCCCTCCCCCCCCTCCCTCCCTCCTCCCTCCACCCTCCGTCCCACCCTCCTCCCCCCTCTCCCCCCTCTCTCCCCCTCTCTCTCCCCCCTCTCTCTCCCCCCTCTCTCTCCCTCCCTCTCTCCCCCCCTCTCCCCCTCCGTCCCCCCTCCCTCCTCCTCCCCCTCCCTCCCTCCCCCCTCCCTCCCCCTCCCTCACCCCCTCTCTACCCCCCTCTCTCCCCCCTCTCTCCCCCCCTCTCTCTCTCCCCCCCCTCTCTCTCGGAAGACACAAGGGGCCTTCACTAATTGAACATTAAACATAACAAATTGAGTGAAATTAACCTCCTCCAAAACCCCATAAAAATATTTATTTTCAGTTTATAACTTTTCCTTGGGTATTTTCCTGCTCTATTCTTGATGTGTGAACATTCTCCAATGGACCCTTGGATTAACTCATCGAGTGCTGGGACTGTTATATTGCAGGTAGACACAAAATGCCGGAGTAACTCAGCGGGTCAGGCAGCATCTCTGGAGAGAAGGAATGGCTGACGTCTCGGGTCGAGACCCTTCTTCAGACTGATTTACTGAGGGTAGTGGACAGTGAATCTCTCCATATTGCTCTTAAGGATAGCGGAGTCAGGGGGTACGGGAGAAGTCAGGAACGGGGTACTGATTGAGAATGATTAGCCATGATCACATTGAATGGCGGTGCTGGTTCGAAGGGCCGAATGGCCTCCTCCTGCACCTATTGTCTATTGTATGATTTGGCTGGTTAGCATGCAGGCCCTTCGGCCCACCGAATCCGTGCCGACCAGCGATCCCCACACATTAACCCTATCCTACACACACTAGGGACGATCCACAATTCCACCAAGCCTACAAAACCTGTTCGTCTTTGGAGTGTGGGAGGAAACCGGAGATCCTGGAGAAAACCCACGCAGGTCACGGGGAGAACGTACAAACTCCGTACAGACAGCACCTGCGGTCGGGATCGAACCCGGGTCTCTGGCGCTGTGAGGCAGCAACTCTACCGCCGCGCTCAATACTAGTTTTGCTTTCCTGGCAAAACCATCGCAGTTAGAGAGGGTTAAAGAAAATCTGTGTCATTCCAGGTCTTTGTATTTATTCAATGCAACATCTATTAAAGCGGCTTTACCTCAGACTGACGGGCCAGTTGCATTAAGGCGAGTAATCTTAAATTACTTAATTCACAGGCATCGCGTGCCCAGTGGTTGGGAGGCCCCGGTGTGGCTTGGAGGTGACTAACTGTTATGTGGCTCATTGTATGTTCACTGCTGGCCATTATCCAGCAGTTGAATCTGATCTTTGACGAGATTAGAGAAGGCCGGGATTGGAAACCTCATCCAGCTCATCCAGCCACCGCCCAAACCCAGCCATCAACCCCCCCCCCCCCCCCCCACCAGAAATTCCTTTAGTTTGGTGAATCAGGATTAATCAGAACTGCAGACTTAAGGTCTGAAGAAGGGTCTCGACCCGAAACATCACCCATTCCTTCACTCCAGAGATGCTGCCTGAGTAAGGAAGTTCGGCATGTTCCCCCGACACCTCTCACCAACTCATCCAACTCCTGAAAGCATTTTATTGGGACGTGTCGCACAGCCTGGTTTGGGAACGGCTCTATCCAGGGCCACAAGAAATTGCAGAGAATTGTCTCTGAACTAAACTCAAAGACAGACACAAAATGCTGGAGTGACTCGGGAGTAATGCTGGAGTAACTCGGGAGTAATGCTGGAGTAACTCGGGAGTTATGCTGGAGTAACTCGGGAGTAATGCTGGAGTAACTCAGCTAGAGTAACTCGGGAGTAATGCTGGAGTCACTCGGGAGTAATGCTAGAGTAACTCGGGAGTAATGCTAGAGTAACTCAGGAGTAATGCTGGAGTAACTCAGCTAGAGTAACTCGGGAGTAATGCTGGAGTCACTCGGGAGTAATGCTAGAGTAACTCGGGATTAATGCTGGAGTAACTCAGCTAGAGTAACTCGGGAGTAATGCTGGAGTAACTCGGGAGTAATGCTGGAGTGACTTGGTAGTAATGCGACTGCCCAGTGGTCCACTTTTGCTAAGCTCGGGAGTAATGCTAGAGTAACTGGGGAGTAATGCTGGAGTAACACGGGAGTAATGCTGGAGTAACTCGGGAGTAATGCTGGAGTGACTCGGGAGTAATTCTGGAGTGACTCGGGAGTAATGCTGGAGTGACTCTGTTATACCTGTTATAATGCTAGAGTAACTCAGGAGTAATGCTGGAGTAACTTATGAGTAATGCTAGAGTAACTCGTGAGTAATGCTAGAGTAACTCGGGAGTAATGCTGGAGTGACTCGGGAGTAATGCTAGAGTAACTCGGGAGTAATGCTGGAGTGATTCGGGAGTAATGCCAGAGTAACGGGAGTAATGCTGGAGTAACTCGGGAGTAATGCGACTGCCCAGTGGTCCACTTTTGCTAAGCTCGGGAGTAATGCTCGAGTAACTTGGGAGTAATGCTAGAGTAACTCGGGAGTAATGCTAGAGTAACTCAGGAGTAATGCTGGAGTAACTCGTGAGTAATGCTAGAGTAACTCGTGAGTAATGCTAGAGTAACTCGGGAGTAATGCTGGAGTGACTCGGGAGTAATTCTGGAGTGACTCGGGAGTAATGCTGGAGTGACTCTGTTATACCTGTTATAATGCTAGAGTAACTCAGGAGTAATGCTGGAGTAACTTATGAGTAATGCGAGAGTAACTAGGGAGTAATGCTGGAGTAACTCAGGAGCAATGCGAGAGTAACTAGGGAGTAATGCTAGAGTAACTAAGGAGTAATGCTAGAGTAACTTGGGAGTAATGCTGGAGTAACTTGGGAGTAATGCTAGAGTAACTCGTGAGTAATGCTAGAGTAACTCGGGAGTAATGCTGGAGTGACTCGGGAGTAATTCTGGAGTGACTCGGGAGTAATGCTGGAGTGACTCGGGAGTAATGCTAGAGTAACTTGGGAGTAATGCTGGAGTAACTCGGGAGTAATGCTGGAGTAATGCTGGAGTAAATGCTGGAGTAATGCAGGAAAGGCAGCACCTCTGGAGAGAAGGAATGGGTGACGTTTTGGGTCGAGACCCTTCTTCAGACATCACCCATCCCTTCTCCCCAGAGATGCTGCCTGTCCCGTTGAGTTACGCCAGCGTTTTGTGTCTGTCTATCTTCGGTTTAAAGCAGCCAGCATCTGCAGTTCTTTCCTGATGCTGAACTGGCCAGCCAGGGACGCAGCTCGGCCCATTCACCTCCCCCCGGCAGTCCATACTTTGCTCAAAACCGTCTCCGTTGGTCGATGGTTTCAACGATCGCATCAGGACAAAAGAGGGCAGAAGGAACGAGAGGGAGAAAGAGAACGTGAAAACAAAAAACAGGAGAGTGGGAGGGAGAAAAGGGGGGAATAAAAATGAGCTTTGGAGAAGGTGGTGGAGTGGGAATGTGAGGGGATGAGGGAGGGGAGAGTTGGGAGCACTTTCTCACCGTGTTTACCAGCTTGGAAACAAGGAAACAGTAAATAATATTGCACACCCTGTGTATTTTTAGCCACAGTGGGAGTTGGGAACAGAGGGTCATTGTCTAAGCTCATGCGTTTTCATAGAAAGACACTCGGCGTCTGCTAGGTATGGCAGGACTTTCCAATTACCACACGCAGAGTGGGGTCTTAGACCCGCCCGTGTGCTTTACTCCTGCATTTATTGACTGACTTCAGCTTATTTCAGTGGGTTTTGTTTCTCCTTTAGGTTTAGGTTTATTATTGTCACGTGTGCCAAAGAAGGCGCAGGCGCCTGAAAACGGTCACGTCCAGGTTCAGGAACAGCGTCTTCCCCACGGCCAGCAAGCTATTAAACACCACAACAAGCTCCAAACTACATAGACTATTAGTGTTTGTTTGTTTTTATGTGTATGTACGTGTGTATGTGTAGATATATATAAATATGTGTGTATGTGTGAATATATATATGTATATATAAGTGTATATATATGTATGTATATATAGGTATGTATATATATATATATATATATATATATATATGTATATATATGTGTGTGTATGTATATGTGTGGATATATATACATATATATCATATCATATCATATATATACAGCGCGGAAACAGGCCTTTTCGGCCCACCAAGTCCGTGCCGCCCAGCGATCCCCGTACATTAACACTATCCTACACCCACTAGGGACAATTTTTACATTTACCCAGCCAATTAACCTACATACCTGTACGTCTTTGGAGTATATATGTGTATATATATACATATATGTGTATGTGTGTGTGTATATATGTGTGTGCGTATGTGTGTGTGTATATATGTGTGCATATATGTGCATATATGTATATATATGTGTGTATGTATGTATGTATATATATATATGTGTATATATATATATATCTATATATGTGCGTGTGTGTGTAGGAAAGAACTGCAGATGCTGGTTTAAATCGAAGGTAAACACAAAATGCTGGAGTAACTCAGCGGGACAGGCAGCATCTCTGGAGAGAAGGAATGGGTGATGTCACCCATTCCTTCTCTGCAGAGATGCTGCCTGTCCTGCTGAGTTACTCCAGGTGTGTGTGTGTGTGTGTGTGTTCCTGTGCGCGGGTGCTGTCTGTACGGAGTTTGTACGTTCCCCCGTGACCTGCGTGGGTTTACTCCGGGTGCTCCGGTTTCCTCCCACATTCCAAAGACGTGGCGGTTTGTGGGTTAATTGGCTTCGGTAACATTGTAAATTGTCCCTCGTGTGTGGGATAGTGTTAGAGTGCGGGGATCGCTGGTGGGTGCGGACTAGGTGGGCCGAAGGGCCTGTTTCCACGCTGCATCTCTAAACTAAACTGTGAACTAAAGCAAACATGTGGAACTTCCCAGGCTGTGAGGATGTTGAGGCATTGGTGTTGTGCTGACATGGATCTGTGGCTGTTTCAGTTCCTCATCGCTGAGAGTGACCGGGGTGGGCTGTGCAACATCGATTGCTCCAGGGCCCAGCAGAAGTCCGTGTGCAGCAGTGACCGCAAGCTCTACAAGTCCCACTGCGCCTTCCAGCGCGCAAAATGCCGGGACCCCTCGCTCAGCGCCCTGCCGCGGAGCCGCTGCAGCGGTAAGTTCGCTTCCGTTCAGAGATGCAGCGCGGAAACAGGCCCTTCGGCCCGCCCGAGCCCGTGCCGACCAGCGATCCCCGCCCACTAACACTATCCCACACACGCACGTATTACAATTTACAATGAACAATTTTACCGAGCCGAAAAACTCTTTGGTATCACAAAATGCTGGAGTAACTCAGCAGGTCAGGCAGCATCTAGGAGAGAGGGAATGGGAATGGGTGACATTTCGGGTCGAGACCCTTGGGTCTCGTCCCGAAACGTCACCCATTCCCATTCCTTCTCCCCATTCCCATTCCCTCTCCCCATTCCCATTCCCTCTCCCCCATTCCCATTCCCTCTCCCCATTCCCATTCCCTCTCCCCCATTCCCATTCTCTCTCCCCATTCCCATTCCCTCTCCCCATTCCCATTCCCTCTCCCCATTCCTATTCCCTCTCCCCATTCCCATTCCCTCTACCCCATTCCCATTCCCTCTCCCCCATTCCCATTCCCTCTCCCCATTCCCATTCCCTCTCCCCATTCCCATTCCCTCTCCCCATTCCCATTCCCTCTCCCCCATTCCCATTCCCTCTCCCCATTCCCATTCCCATTCCCTCTCCCCATTCCCATTCCCTCTCCCCCATTCCCATTCCCTCTCCCCATTCCCATTCCCTCTCCCCATTCCCATTCCCTCTACCCCATTCCCATTCCCTCTCCCCATTCCCATTCCCTCTCCCCATTCCCATTCCCTCTCCCTCATTCCCATTCCCTCTCCCCATTCCCATTCCCTCTCCCTCATTCCCATTCCTTCTCCCTCATTCCCATTCCCTCTCCCCATTCCCATTCCCTCTCCCCCATTCCCATCCCCTCTCCCCATCCCCATTCCCTCTCCCCCATTCCCATTCCCTCTCCCCTATTCCCATTCCCTCTCCCCATTCCCATTCCTTCTCCCCATCCCCATTCCCTCTCCCCCATTCCCATCCCCTCTCCCCATTCCCATTCCCTCTCCCCATTCCCATTCCCTCTCCCCATTCCTATTCCCTCTCCCCATTCCCTTTCCCCATTCCCATTCCCTCTCCCCATTCCTATTCCCTCTCCCCATTCCCATTCCCTCTACCCATTCCCATTCCTTCTCCCCATTCCCATTCCCTCTCCCCATTCCCATTCCCTCTCCCCATTCCCATTCCCTCTCCCCATTCCCATTCCCTCTCCCCATTCCCATTCTCTCTCCCCATTCCCATTCCCTCTCCCCATTCCCATTCCCTCTCCCCCATTCCTATTCCCTCTCCCCATTCCTATTCCCTCTCCCCATTCCCATTCCCTCTCCCCATTCCCATTCCCTCTCCCCATTCCCATTCCCATTCCCTCTCCCCCATTCCCCCTCTCCCCCATTCCCATTCCCTCTCCCCATTCCCCCTCTCCCCCATTCCCATTCCTTCTCTCTTAGATGCTGCCTGACCTGCTGAGTTACCCCAGCATTTTGTGATACCTTCGATCTGTACCTGCGTCTGCAGTTATTTTCCGACACAAACTCTTTGGCGTGTGGGAGGAGACCAGAGGCCATGGCGTGCACCTTCTCCCCATAACCCCAGATTCCCCGCAAACCCGGAATGCAGGCAAGTGGGATTACTCGGTCGGCACGGGCCAGTCGGGCCGAAGGGCCTGTTTCTGGGCTGAATAGCTCTGTCGCACCGTAGCTCCGGATGTGAACTTTGCCTTCCGTCTTGCCTTTCGACCATTTGTTTTAATATTCTCCCCCCCCCCCATGTGCTTGAGTATCAAATTCGGTCTGATTCTGGTCATTTGAAACCATTTTGATGTTTTTGTTCCTTTAAGGTTGTGCAATAAGTGCCTCAGCCTGACATGACGAGAAGGATAATTACCGAGATCTAAATGTATCTTAATTCTGAAAATCCTTTCGTCAATACCATCTCATGTTTCTTCCAAGAATTTGTGTCAACCGAAGGCCAATGTTCTCCCCGGCTCATTATTAATCCAACCTCTTGTTTAGTTTACTTTAGAGCTACAGCGCTGAAACAGGCCCTTCTGCCCACCGAGCCCGTGCTGACCAACGATCCCCGCTCACCGACCCTACCCTTCACACACTAGGGACCACAATGGCGGCACGGTGGCGCAGCAGTAGAGTTGCTGCCTTACAGCGAATGCAGCGCCGGAGACTCAGGTTCGATCCCGACTACGGGCGCTGTCTGTACGGAGTTTGTACGTTCTCCCCGTGACCTGCGTGGGTTTTCTCCGAGATCTTCGGTTTCCTCCCACACTCCAAAGACGTACAGGTTTGTAGGTTAATTGGCTGGGCAAATGTAAAAATTGTCCCCAGTGGGTGTAGGATGGTGTTAGTGTGCGGGGATCGCTGGGCGGCGCGGACCCGGTGGGCCGAAAAGGCCTGTTTCCGCGCTGTATCGCTAAAATCTAAAAAAAAAATCTAATTTACATTTACACCAAGCCAATCAACCTACAAACCTGTACGTCGTTGGAGTGTGGGAGGAAAGCAAGCGAAGATCTCGGAGAAAACCCACGCAGGTCACGGGGGGAACGTACAAACTCCGTACGGACGGCACCCGTAGTCGGGATGGAACCCGGGTCTCCGGCGCTGTGAGGCAGCAGCTCTACCGCTGCGCCACCGCGCCGGCCAAACGTCGGTCGGTGAATCCTAGAGATGGCCGTGAATGCAGGGACACTGATCCAGGTCTCTCTGTGTTGCAGACAGGGCCAAGGTCAGGTGCCAGGAAGACAGGGCTCAAGCACTGGCTCAAACACGGAAGGCTACGGACTCCATCATCGTACCGGAATGTAACGAGGACGGTACCTTCGCACAGGTGATGTGGCCGATGGGTTAACGTGCGATGAGCGTTTGTCGGCACTGGGCCTGCACTCGCTGGAGTTTAGAAGGACGAGGCAGGGGGGGGACCTCATTGAAACTTACCCAAATAGTGAAAGGCCTGGATAGAGTGGGTGTGGAGAGGATGTTTCCACTGGTGGGAGAGTCTAGGACCAGAGGGCACAGCCTCAGAATTAAGGGACGTTCCTTTAGGAAGGAAATGAGGAGGAATTTCTTTAGTCAGAGGGTGTTGAATCTGTGGGATTCACCCCACTACCAAGCTGTTCATTTACCCCACTACCAAGCTGTTCATTTACCCCACTACCAAGCTGTTCATTTACCCCACTACCAAGCTATTCATTCACCCCACTACCAAGCTGTTCATTCACCCCACTACCAAGCTGTTCATTCACCCCACTACCAAGCTGCCCGTCTACTCACCCACTCCCCGATCCGTGACCATATCACCCCCGTCCTTTATAAACTCCACTGGCTCCCCATCCCCCAGAGAATCCAGTACAAAATCCTCCTCATAACCTACAAAGCCCTCCATAACCTGGCCCCATCCTACCTGACCGACCTCCTCCACAGGCACACTCCCACCCGCACCCTCCGCTCTGCTGCTGCCAATCTCCTATCCCCCCACATCCGGACCAAACTCAGATCCTGGGGGGACAGGGCTTTCTCCATCGCTGCTCCCACCCTATGGAACTCACTACCCCAAACCGTTAGAGACTCCTCCACACTCATCACATTCAAAACTTCGCTGAAGTCTCACCTGTTCAGCACTGCCTTCAACCACTGAAGGTCACCTCACCTTCTGTCTCCTTTCTCTGTTCGTTTATTTATTTACTTATTTATCTATTTATTAATTTCCCTATGTTCTCTAAATCTCTGTAAAGCGTCTTTGAGTATATGAAAAGCGCTATATAAATAAAATACATTATTATTATTATTATTATTATTATTCACCCCACTACCAAGCTATTCATTCACCCCACTACCAAGCTACTCATTCACCCCACTACCAAGCTCATCGATGGCCCAATTCTGCTCCTATCACTTATGACCTTATGGCCTTCTGGTAGTTTAGTTTAGAGATACAGCACGGAAACAGGCGCTATCAGCCCACTGGGTCCGCGACGACCAACGATCCCAGCACGTTAACACCATCCTACACCCACTAGGGACAATGTTTACATTTGCCCAGCCAATTAACCTACAAACCTGCACGTCTTTGGAGTGTGGGAGGAAACCGAAGATCTTGGAGAAAACCCACGCAGGTCACGGGGAGAACGTACAAACTCCGTACAGACGGCGCCCGTAGTCGGGATGGAACCCAGGTCTCCGGCGCTGCGTTCGCTGTGAGGCGGCAGCTCTACCGCTGCGCCACCGTGACCGCCCACGCCTGATTCGCGTCTTTCTCTCTGCTTCGACAGGTCCAGTGCCACAAGCTGACGGGCTACTGCTGGTGTGTCACGCCAGAGGGGAAACCAGTCAGTGGATCCTCGGTCCACAATCAGACTCCGACTTGCTCAGGTACCGAACATACAGGCCCAAGGCAGACACTAAGTGCTGGAGTAACTCAGCGGGGAAGGCAGCACCTCTGGAGAGAAGGGAATGGGTGACGTTCTGGGTCGAGACCCTTCTTCAGTCTGAGAGCTGACCTGCTGAGTGGCCAAACACTGGTCTACTGCCCCCTTAAACTTGATGGGCCGAATGGCCTAATTCTACCCCGATCTCTTGTGGTCTTATGACCTAGGTATACCTAGCTTTTTCAGTCAGAGAGTTGTAAATCTGTGGAATTCACTGCCTCAGAAGGCAGTGGAGGCCGATTCTCTGGATGCATTCAAGAGAGAACTAGATAGAGCTCTTAAGGATAGCGGAGTCAGGGAGGTATGGGGAGAAGGCAGGAACGGGGTACTGATTGAGAATGATCAGCCATGATCACATTGAATGGCGGTGCTGGCTCGAAGGGCCGAATGGCCTACCCCTGCACCTATTGTCTATTGTCATAACAGCATAGAAACCGGCCCTTCAGCCCATCTTGCCCGTGCCGGCCAACATGTCCCATCATGGACCATTGTGGACTCCACTTTTCCTTGATCATCGTCACATTTTCATTCATATGTCCAGCTCTTTGTGTCTGTCTTCGGGTACCAGGCCATGATCTTTCAAGGGCCAAGCACATTGAAGTGTGTGGGAAGGAACTGCAGATGCTGGTTTACACCGAAGACAGACACAAAGTGCTGGAGTAACTCAGCGGGCCAGGCAGCATCTCTGGAGAAAAGGGATCGGTGACGTTTCGTCTTGACACCCTTCTTCAGATCTGAAACGTCGCCTATCCCGTTTCTCCGGAGATGCTGCCTGACTCGCTGAGTTACTCCTGAAACTTTGTGTCTTCTGCTTTCTTGCAAATTGCCCGTCGGAGGTTCGTCTTGCTTCTGACCAGTCGACTGTGTGGGTAGAATAGACACAGAGTTGACGTGGGTAGGCTTTTCCCTTTTGAGAGTGGGGAAGATTCCAACAAGGGGACATAACTTCAGGATTAAGGGACAAAAGTTTAGGGGTAACATGAGGGGTAACTTCTTTACTCAGAGGGTGGTGGCTGTGTGGAATGAGCTTCCGGTGGAAGTGGTGGAGGCAGGCTCAATTTTATTATTTAAGAGTAAATTGGATAGGTATATGGATAGGAGGGGATTGGAGGGCTATGGTCTGAGAGCAGGTAGATGAGACTAGGTCAGAGAAAGTGGTCGGCGTGGACTGGTAGGGCCGAACGGGCCTGTTTCCATGCTGTAATTGTTATATGGTTATATGGTTATTAACACGCTGGAGTATCTCAGCGGGACAGGCAGCATCTCTGGAGAGAAGGAGCGGGTGATCGATTGTACTAACCTCAATAGTGGAGTCTCTCCAATTATTTTCCTCTCTGATCCCAGAGCAAGGCATCAAGCTCCAAGCTACGAGAAGATCCACGACTCGCAACAAAGACGCAGGTAGGAACTCGCTGCCGTGTACTCAGCGTCCACGCTGCATCTTTGAGAGGCCAACGCGTGTTACTGATTTACCAAATGAAAGGGTTTATGCACAAAATGCTGGAGTAACTCAGCAGGTCAGGCAGCATCTCGGGAGAGAAGGAATGGGCGACGTTTCGGGTCGAGACCCTTCTTCAGGCTGATGTCAGGGGGGCGGGACAAAGGAAGGATATAGGTGGAGACAGGAAGATAGAGGGAGATCTGGGAAGGAGGAGGGGAAGAGAGGGACAGAGGAACTATCTAAAGTTGGAGAAGTCGATGTTCATACCACTGGGCTGCAAGCTGCCCAGGCGAAATATGAGGTGCTGTTCCTCCAATTTGCGGTGAGCCTCACTATGGCACTGGAGGAGGCCCATGACAGAAAGGTCAGACTGGGAATGGGAGGGGGAGTTGAAGTGCTTGGCCACCGGGAAACCAGTTTGGCCAACGCGGACCGAGCGCAGGTGTTGAGCGAAGCGATCGCCGAGCCTGCGCTTGGTTTCGCCGATGTAAATAAGTTGACATCTGGAGCAGCGGATGCAATAGATGAGGTTGGAGGAGGTGCAGGTGAACCTCTGTCTCACCTGGAAAGACTGTTTGGGTCCTTGGATGGAGTTGAGGAGGGAGGTAAAGGGACGGTAGCGCAGCGGTAGAGTTGCTGCTTTACAGCGAATGCAGCGCCGGAGACTCAGGTTCGATCCTGACTACGGGTGCTGCACTGTACGGAGTTTGTACGTTCTCCCCGTGACCTGCGTGGGTTTTCTCCGAGATCTTCGGTTTCCTCCCACACTCCAAAGACGTACAGGTATGTAGGTTAATTGGCTGGGTAAATGTAAAAAATTGTCCCTAGTGGGTGTAGGATAGTGTTAATGTGTGGGGATCGCTGGGCGGCACGGACTTGGTGGGCCGAAAAGGCCTGTTTCCGCGCTGTATATATATGATATGATATGATGATGACAGGTGTTGCATCTCGTGCGGTTGCAGGGTCCTGCCCCCCTGACATCAGTCTGAAGAAGGGTCTCGACCCGAAACGTCACCCATTCCTTCTCTCCCGAGATGCTGCCTGACCCGCTGAGTTACTCCAGCATTTTGTGCATAAATACCTTCGATTTGTACCAGCATCTGCAGTTATTTTCTTACACTTCCAAATGAAAGGGTTTCAGCAGCGCAGTGAATGGGCAATAAAATTGAAACAAGCCATCAAATGTATTTGGGAGAGGAAGTGAGGAGAAGATCAGAGAGAGAGAGAGAGAGAGAGAGAGAGAGAGACAGACAGACTTGAACAAAGAGCATTCCACATGCCCACGCAAAGGCGTACATAACGCCACCCAGAAGGGCGTTCTGGTGACAACGTTCTCTCCACCACCTTCTCAGTAGAGGGCGGTCAGCCAGCGGTTGGCGTCTTACTTGTGGTTGGACAGTAGGGACGGGGAACTGCAAGAGAGCGGTCCTTAAGGAGGAGACCGTGAGCCGCTGGGGATTACTTCCTCAGCCAGCTAATGACCGGGTTTGCAAATCTCCTCACAAATTGTGTAGGAAGGAACTGCAGACGCTGGTTTAAACCGAAGACAGACTGGAGTAACTCAGCGGGTCAGGCAGCATCTCTGGGGAGAAGGAATAGGTGACGTTTCGGGTCATAGAAACATAGAAACATAGAAACATAGAAACATAGAGAAGGCCATTTGGCCCTTCGAGCCAGCACCGCCATTTATTGTGATCATGGCTGATCATCCACAATCAGTAACCCGTGCCTGCCTTAGATTTTTAGATTTAGAGATTCAGCGCAGAAACAGGCCCTTCGGCCCACCGGGTCCGCGCCGCCCAGCGATCCCCGCACACACTAACACTATCCTACACCCACTAGGGACAATTTTTTTACATTTGCCCAGCCAATTAACCTACCTGTACGTCTTTGGAGTGTGGGAGGAAACCGAAGATCTCGGAGAAAACCCACGCAGGTCACGGGGAGAACGTACAAACTCCGTACAGACGGCGCCCGTAGTCGGGATCGAACCTGAGTCTCCGGCGCTGCATTCGCTGTAAGGCAGCAACTCTACCGCTGCGCCACCATGCCTTCTCCCCATATCCCTAGATTCCGCTGGCCCCTAGAGCTCTATCTAACTCTCTCTTAAATTCACCCAGTGAATTGGCCTCCACTGCCTTCTGTGGTCGAAACCCTTCTTCAGACCGAGAGTCTGGGGAAAGGGAAACGAGAAAGATCGACAGTGGTATAGATAGATATAGAACAAACGAAGGGAAGAAGAGGGGAAAAAGGACATGATGATAAAGGAAGCCGGCTATTGTTAGCTGTGGGCTAGGTGAAAAGGAGTTGCAGACAACGAGACTCAACAAGACGACTTTGAAGCTGGTACGACTTGGGTGGGGGAGAGACGGAGAGAGTAGGAATGAAAGGGCAACTTGAAGTTAGAGAAATCAATATTCATACCGAAGGTAGAGATATAATGCTAGAGTAACTCAGCGGGACAGGCAGCATCTCTGGAGAGAAGGAATGGGTGACGTTTTCGGGTCGAGACCCTTCTTCAGACTGCTGTCAGGGGAGGGGGCGGTTCCAAAGGTGCAGTGAAAAGCTTTTGTTGCGTGCTAACCAGTCAGC